>NC_086327.1:125991724-126079224 GCF_036172605.1 Pelobates fuscus | reverse complement strand
GTCAGGAATACATGTTTGTGTTCCTTTAACAACTCCAAGTAAAAAAAAGTCATGCAGTGGCAAAGCTGCACCCCAACTTAGAATGACTAAATGGTGGCATGGAGAGACCTGTGTAATTTTGAGAATATTGAGCAAACCAAAGCGAGGTATATACCAAATATAAATTACCCACATTTTCTGTGAAGGTTTAGATATACATCTTGAGTGATGTCCTTTCCTGTGTTTCTGCTCTTTACTTGTGGGGTAAATGACCCCACATTTGAGTTTTTTTTTTTTTTTTTTTTTTTTATTGAACAGTGTGGTGTGTTTCTACACCTGAGGTGATTTAATACCCAGACACAGGCGGCAGAGGTCTGGTGCCTAGGATTTAAGTTAATTTCATTGTGTCTCCAGGGGATGCAGCTCCGTGGAGAGCCCCTAGTTTTGCTGAGACACTGCTGGAATGAAAGACTTGGCATATTTTACTAAGGCCTTTCCCTACAATCCTGTGGATGCACTGCCCCTTCCTGTTACCTGTAATCATATTATTACATTTGTGCATTTTAAATGTTACCTCCAATATATTTAGCAGCATCTCGGGCCTTCCGATTATATCTCCTTCTTGTCTTTGGGATACGTTGTTCAGTAGAATGTAATAAGCTATTGTTAGATTTTCTTTTTCTATCTCATCTTGAAGTACACTGTTGTTTAACATACTATCTATGTAAGCGGCAATCTCTGTTCAGTACCAATGTGATATGGGCTATGCCTTATTTCATACATGTCTTCATGTCTTCATGTCTTTGTATATCTTTGTGTATATTTCCTTTTATGTACTATGGGAAAAACTCAAATATGATTCATGTGGGGGGGGAGGGGAGAGAGAAACTATCTCTATAGAAAATTTGGTGAGACAGCTATGCGAATTTTCCACTTTTGATCTTTTTACACATGTTTGTAGTATTTCCATAGCCTTCTCTTGCGCGTTGAGCAAGAAATGAAGTCTAATGTCATGTGTTGGGAGTGTTTGAATGTTAATGTGCATGGGAGGCTCTGCAGCAGTTGCTATGTCTATTGTGAAGTTATTTTAGCTGTACCGGTCCTTACACGTGTGTAAATGACCAGCCAGTTCTAAACCTGCTCTGTCCGTTTCTCTGCTCCCCAGTCTTTATTTACTCCCCAGTGCCTGTTAGTGACCATGGACTGGTGTTACTTATGTCTTTTCAAATCCTGTTGGGTTTTTGTGGTTGTGCCACCTGTGTCTCTCTAATATGTCACCACCTCTGCCCTTCCTGGGGCTGTTTCTCGGCATCCTGTGAGTGTCAACACAGAGCTGGTGAAACAAAATTGCAGGCAGTGCTACAAAACTAGAAGGAGGTGAGTAACTGCTTGATGGCTAATTACCACGTTGACAACTGATGTGGAGCTTGACTAAACCGGTCAACCTACAAGTTCTACATAAGGAAAAGTAGTCCCTACTTTTCCTTAAAACTTTTCAAATGGTCACTATTTTGCAAAAGTAAAAAAAAACAGGGCTGCCTAGGGGGATCAAAACGCACCAATTAACAGACCAAAAAAGTCAGAGCCATTTTAAAGGATACAGTTTTGGAAAAGGTATCTATCAAATACTAAAACCGTAAGGTACAGAGAGGGTTTAAGCCAACAATACCAACCTTCGCCTAAAATGATTTGCGGCATTCGATTCACTTGCCCATCTCAACTTTTATTATCAGCAGACCCACATTAGTCGCAACGTCACTTACACAGGCTCAGGGTTTGACATTGAGTAGTAGAATCTCCTGTACTAGCAGCAAGAATGTGTGATAACATCAAAAGTGTATTGGAAAAAAAAATCAGTGAAATGTCTTTAAAAGGCCAAATGAATTGCCGAGCCAACACGAATCCCTCAATATCTTTCAGCTTTGCAGGATTTGGCTTAAATCCCTCCTGACTGCAGTGCTGGAAGTTCAAGTGTTCACTTTAAAACCCGTTCTCTCTTATCTTAAAGGGACCACAGACTTCAGATCTTTTTATTCTTCTGCTGTTTCTGGAGGGGGAAAAGGCCAACAGCATCAAAGTCCTTCTACTAGGGAGGTTATTTGCCGTATTTCAAATGAAATGGCTTCCAATTCCTGGCATAGAATACAAGTTTCTGACCTAAAACCTCGGAGCGTAGAAAGTAATATCTTTTAGTTGCTTTATCACTACAAGCTGTTTATAGAAGGTACGGGGATGATGGCCACTAGTAATGAGCTTAGCCACTTTTCTTTCCCAGACATAATCGGATCTCTCTTACTATATCATAGACTCGTATGTAACCTATTCGTTGTTTTACGTTGCATGTTCATCGCTGAGTGTTACAAATGGCTCTATAGTTTGAAAATGTCCCATTTGCTTGGATTTAAACTTTACAAATGTTGGATCACAGATATAGTGATATTAATTACTTCTGGATGATGCTCTATGTATAAAAGCAAATAAATAACAGTAATCTGAAAAATGTAAATATTCTATACAAAATCTATATCTGACGGTAATTTTAGGACAGCCTTTTTGTATAGGAAGAAACATTTTCCCCTAATAATGGGTATGTTTTCGTGTGCTTATTATCTGAAACAGGTGCTTAGTTATAAGTGGGTCTCGTTTGGTTGTCTTAACTTGCACTCATGGCTCTCAAATGTGAAGAGGTCTGTTTACTAAGAGCATTTTTCCTGCACTAAGTAATGCCGTAAACATTTTCGGCAATTAGAGGCTTTAGTTATGGATGAAAACAATATATTTTTTCATTATAATCCAAAATGCATAAGGTAAACTCGAATTGTTCCCTCTTTGGATTAGCAAGAGATGAATTCACTCACTAGATGATTCAGTATAAGTTCCCAGGACACCTTGATAATTCAGAGGAACTCAGAAAAGGCTATCTTCTCGTTCCACAGTCTATGCCTGGAGAGTAACGAATTTAACAATAATTGAAATTACACTTCTATTTGACTGGCATCAGACTTCTTCACCACCTACAGTGTTCCCACCTTTTTCATCACCATAACTTTTAGATCTGTATGGTATATTATTCCAATCTGCGACTTGGTTTTATCTCCAGGGAGTAGAGAGCTCAGTCCAAGTTGCCAATATTTGGTTTACCCACAGCCCCATAGACAGGGCCGGCCCAAGACATTGTGCTGCCCGGGTCGAGGGATGAAATTCTGCCCCTCACCCCCCTAAACCTCATGCACATCCAGGAGATGCAGTGTGTGTAGTGGATACAGAGTGTGAATGTGTGGATGCAGTGTAGTGCATGCAGTTTCTTTGTAGTAGATGTTGTGTAGTGGGTGCATTGTCTGTATAGTTGAAGCAGTGTCTGTGTTTGTGTATTGTGTAGTACAGACAGATACATACAGTTACAGGCAGAGAATCACACACAGTTATAGGCAGTCCCTCTCTCTTACACACACAGGTACATACACTTTCTCTCTCACACACAGTTTCTCTCACACACACACAGTTACAGACAGTCACACAAAATGCCGCCGCTGTAAAAGTGCCACCTGGAGCTGTGGCCCCACTGCTGCCAATGGCCAGCCCTTCCCATAGAGAGTAGTTTGTCTAACATATCACTTATATTAGAACTTTTTACCTTAAATTTACAAGTGTTTCTTCTGCCCCGTCACTTCCGTGCCAGCCCAAGGCTTCAATAAGGAAGCTTTGAAGTGGGCTAGAATTTTCTTGCACCATAACAATTTTATTCCGGTAAAGTAATTGAGCCTTGAGTGTCTTTAAAGATCTTTTGGTTTTTGAATGTCTTCATGTTCAGTGTCATTACACAATGCATGATGATACAGAACATTGGCTAATTTTTCATGTAGAAAGCATTAGATTGGTTGAGCTCGGCATTTGCCATAAATGGACAGTCTCCTCCTCCGTGCTTGTGTAGGAGAAGCATCAGATTGGACAGAAGTCATCAGAATTAATAACTTAATCAGTCATCCTCCCCTGTAATCTAATGTAAAAAAAAAATACATTCTGTGGTTGAAAGTAAATATATTTAATTTTAAGGTTGTCTTCTTTTAAACAATGGTATTGCCTGGACTGCTTAATTGCTCCATTATGGTGCCTGGAGTGTCGCTTTAACATGTGTGCTAGGCATGCCGTATAACAGAATTAGAAGTTTGACCTATAAATTCTATTATCTGAACATTTAAAGCGATGAGGTTAACATGTTTGTGCTACTGCAACACTAAAAGAAATGTAGGTCATTCTGAGAAATAATCTGTGTTGTTAAATCACAGATTATATATTTCCCATATGAAATACATTTACCGCAGCATTTATAGCACCCAGAGAGGATCAAACCAGATTATTTCATGTCTTGCAGAAACCGGCATCATTACAGCTAAAATCCTTCCTGTTCAGCATGTATCAATCATTCTTATACAGCTCAGTGTGACAGTATTCTTTCATTTGATCAACATTCACAAGGATTTTTAATTTAGCTTTTTTTAGAAAAAAAAAAATTCATGTCGGTTCCCCATCCAAAATGAAAACTGGAGCTAGTGGTTACGTTGTCTGCCTGCCTTCTAGCTCCTCTTCAGATATAGCTAAAGTGGACATTTCTCCTCCAACATTAGAAAAATCAATTTAAATCCTATTTGGATGGAATTCATTGGCTGAGAGCATCTTCTGATTATCTCAGCCAATAAATTGCCACTAATGCAGAAGTTCTAATGTCCACTTTAGTGACACATGAAGAGAGATGGCTGAACTGTTGGCACCCACTGGACACATAAGTCGAAATCTGTGTCTACTTACAGTGGCATGGTGCTGAGGGACTTGTTGCATCAAAACCACTCCAGAATATGAGGTGGTTATCATACCTGGACTGACCCTTTTTAAAGGAACACTCAAAGTACCGTGGCCATTGCAGCAGTCTGCAGTTGTTTTAAGTGTTTCTTTAAATCAAGAAGTCAAATAATATCTGAAGATTTACACTAGATGTTATAAGGACCAGCCGTCATTTCTGTCTGTATACAGACATGTTTATTAGAAAGCCCTATTGTTTCGTTTGTCACTTTATTTACTACTACAGATTTATATAAAGGAGCTGATCTTTACTCCCAGTTTACTCAACTGCTGTCATCAAATGTTTGTTTTCTTGTAATGAAAGAGCCTTTTTATTTGGCATCTATTGTGATAATTCACACCGTGACTCTTGTCTTTTTTTTTCCCACTAGCTGCGTCTTAACAGCATTAAGAAGTTGTCTACTATAGCCTTGGCCTTGGGTGTTGAGAGAACCAGAACAGAGCTTCTTCCTTTCCTGACCGGTATGTGTTAAACCTCTGGTAAAACTGATTCTCTGCGATCCTGGCATTGCAATGCATGATCCGTTCACAATACAATGCCTTAAACATTTATTTTGTCAATTTATATGTATGTAATTATTGAAATTAAGCTATTTGTCTTCTGGTTTATTTTGCAAATTTCTAATATGTGAAAGCTTGCATTGTTCGTGAACTTGTCATCCTCCTTTGGGTAGCATTAGATTTAACCTACAATCGCTAAATAACTTAAAGGAACACTATAGCTTTAGAAATTCAGGTGTGTTTTCCTAACACTTATACTGTCCTATCACCTGCAGAACAGGAATGTTTTACACTGCAGGGTTTAAAAGAGGGGGGGCAATGCACCCAGGCCTCTCCATTGAGATATCATGAAGTGGTCTGAGTGCCTATTGTGTCCATTTAAGTCTAGTGAAATACCTTTCCATTTATACATTTAATAGTTTTTTTGTTTTTTTAGATTGTACAGTGTATATAGATTGTATTCACAATAAAGTAATATGACGTTCTGTATTACAGGTGAGTATATGTATTGTCCTGTTACCTTTGCCAGAAAACAGGGACAAAACAGACTCTGGCCTATCAGGAGTCCCAGTGGGACTTCAGATATCTGCTAGTGCAACCCAAGCGGTGATTGCAGGTAGTGAGGGACAATCCTCAATTTACACTTTGCAGCACTTAGAGGAAGTGATCTCAGATCTACTACTACTACTACTACTAGAAACAGAAGTTCCTAAGCCTCTCCGGGGATGCTAATAGAGGAGGGGAGTGGGACCCAGCAGACCCTTGGTTATAAGTAAAACTATTTAAAAATGGTTTGACTCTTTACAATGAGCGGCACAAGGGCTCTCCTGGGACCATAACCACCTCAGAGAGCTTTAGTGGTTGTGGTGTTTGGAGTGTTTTTTTTTTTTATCACTACAAACAAGTATATATTTCTGTATTTAGCTTGTATCAGAACTGGGGCTATAATTCATCCTTTTGCACAGTATGAAACTTGCTTACTGTTACTTGGCAACAGTAAAAAGGTTGTCATTTTTACATTTTATGAAATTAAATTCATGATCTTCTTATAGGATCATTTCGTCAGTTACTGAGTCACCATTTATCTTACACACAGCTATAAACACGCATTTCCTGAGTGGTAAAGTGTCTCTGTGCTATGTTGACAGCTAGCTAATTTATTCCAGTATCCTCTGTGCCCTCTACACTCACATGTTCAGCAGTTCTGACTGCACAGGGTACCCAGGCCGTGTGTATCCATGGAAACATGCATGATTCACCTGACTGCTAAACGCAGAGACGTTCACAGTTTGTGTTCCCACTTGATTTCATGTTCTCTGGGTAAATGGTAAATGTGTCTGAACTTTTCTGCAGTGTTTTCGACATAGTTATAGTACAGCTGTCATGCAAAATTAAGGTAGCCGTAAAATTCATCAATGCATTGTTGTAGGAAAGTTGCTACTAAATGTATATTTATTTTTGGCAATTTATAGGATTGTAGTTCTACGACTTGCATGAATTCATCCCCACCTAATTTGCCTGTTTTGTGGGAATATGGACGTTAAACGGTGCTTGTGGTGTGTATACGCACTTCATATGCTTCTGATCACGGCAGAAAGGGGTTTATTTACTAAACTCCACGAAGTGTAGTGAAAACTAAATTGCAAAATGTAGATTAAACTAGCGGTGTTTGTAGCTGGGTTGTGGAGTTTTAAGTTGCTGTTTTTGTCTTCATTCCATAATACCTGAATCTGCTCAATGCAGAATGCTGTGTGCTCCTCACGGTGACACTGCATGCTTAGCCATAATATCTAATGTATAATTCGATTTATATTATTTGTGGATGACACCGTAAAATAAGTCGTGACAAGTTCTATTTTGTAAACCCTCTTTTTAAAAAGCTGGAAGTTTTGATGTATAGATACGGATTGAATTACTGCAACTGCAAAACTTTAGAGCTGGCTAAATTATCATCTCCTTTGAACTTGTATAACAGACTCTGGTTTTACGATGCTAGGTATTTAGCTTATGGCATGATCTCTACCTCTCATTGTATTCCAAGTCCAGGCTTGTTGACGGGGAGGATGGGTCCTGGGATCCTTAAATCAGCTGTTCATGTTTCATTAGCTTTTTTTACATATGTACATTGCAATTCCTCTAGTGTTATGTGGGGACCCCTCGCCCTCATTCTCTGGGCACGGTGGTCAGACAGATCATTTATTCTTAGGGAAAGTTGGATCCTACATCTATAATGGGGTGCACATAGTACAAGTTATTACAATTACTGAAAAGCTAGTTATTCAGATAAGAATTGCTGTCTTTATTTTCCTCCAGTTTTCCTTATTTTTTTCTTTTTCCTCTCCATTATATTTCAGATTTTGTTAGAAATGTTTCCACTGATTAAGCCCTGCTTTGGTTGTTTATAGCTCACAATGGGCAACTTGACTGACAGCTTATTTTTAGATATTTCTTACATTTTAAACAATAACCAGAACCACATGCAGTGACACATACAAATAAAGAGAACCACATGCAAAGATCCATTTTTAGCAATATCGATCCGAGAGCTGTTAAAATCCCACACACCAGCCCACCAGTCACTGTGTGGGATCTCCGCATAATTTGAGGTGATTTATATTTGCCTCAATCTCTCCCTCATTGGCACCACCATGGTCTTCCTGCCAGTCCTCTTCAGCTGCCGGAAGCTTATGTCTGTGTTGTATTCTTGCGCATACGTGTGAGTGCAACACTGATGTCCCGTTAGACTGGGATCCTCCATAGACCTTCATTTTTCCCTAAAGCTGTCACTGGCTTAAGCAAATGACAAAGTAGCTCTTCCTTTGTCAAGTTTTGTCAAGAGTAGGAAAAATACTAAGGCAAAGTAGTACCTACTTTATCTTCGTATATCTTTTGACTGCGTCAGAAATTCCAACGTAGTCAATGTGACTTCTTTCAAGTGCTCATTCGGGGGGGAGACAGAGACACTTTAAAAATGACAAGACAAAACCATGCACCTCAGCAGATTTATTCCTTTCTGTACTAAACACCATTGTTTTTTGATTGATTTCAGATACCATATACGATGAAGACGAGGTGCTCTTGGCTCTTGCGGAACAGTTGGGCAGCTTTACCACCCTCGTGGGAGGTCCTGAGTTTGTCCACTGCCTGCTGGTGAGTCCCGCAGAATATGCTGTGTATAACCGGGGTCATACCACCCACTTTTTCTAACTAAATATAGTATTCTGAATGTCATCACTCTTATTGTCGAATAACTGCCTCCTCCTCAAAAAACATGTATTTTCTTGCGGTATAATTTAAATCTATGTACCATTAAAGGTACTGTCTGCAGTCTAAACAATGACGTGGTTTTAATGCAAGGAGTCATTGCATGCAAGTCCTCTGCTGTTAGTCAAACCGTATTTAGCAGTTTTACAAAAAGGGGTTCTCCGGCCACCCTATGTTTTATCTCCTTGGAAACAAAGATTCGTATTCCTCCTTTTCAGGGAACCTCTCTCAAGGTTAACGAAGTGAGAAAGTAGCACATAACATTTATTTATTTTGGTGAAAGCTCTTTCAGAAAAACGTTCTAGATGCAGGAGAGAATTCATTGGGTTTTTTTTTTTTTTTTCCCAAGTGAATTCAGAGTACTTGGCTGTATAGTAAATAACCCTTTGCAGTAGGCAATACGATCCAATGTTATCCTAGCTGAAATCGTTCTTATAACTAGTGTAACCCTTTACGCAACAATTAATTTCATCATTAGTCTGGTTCATAGCTTTTTAGAAGACTTGTGTCAATAAAGAGCAATTTCTGTGCTGTAATTTGGCCAAATTAAAAAAAAAAAAGGGAGACACTGATTGTAGATATGCTCATTCAGCAGCTTGGTAGAGATCTGTACCCAGCCCAGTTTAAAAATCTGTAAATCAGACTGAGGATAGGCTGATATCAATCACCATGTGGCCGCTATCAAGTGTCTTTCTGTGGTATAACTGGAAATGCACCTGGTGCTTAGATGACTGTTCCAAGGAACTCTGCTGGAATGAGAGGCTCCTGATTGGTGGAGCGTTTTCCTGGTCTGTGCGAGCACGGCCTGTTTGTTTTTTTTGTTTGCACTATATTAACATAAGCAATTTTAAAGTTTATTTATTTAGCATGTTTAATGTAGTGTCTATGTAAAGCATTAAAAAGGGAAATTGGTTCCAACATAGATTATATCTTGGTATGTATCTCTTATGTATTTTCATATAGTTTTGTAAAGTGTCAGACTAAAAATACACCATTAAAATAGTCCTACACCTTCTGCCTGCAAAACCTTGGTGCATGGATTTTCGGGTCAAGCTGTGAAGGGAATTTTGATGAGCTGGTTAATTTAGTCCCATAACTAGTAACTACACCCCCATCACATGGCTCGCTGCTCGCGTTGTCTGTATGTCTTATTGCGACTGATGGTTGAGGTAATTGACATGTTGAAGGATATTTGTTTGCCTTTAAGATAACCTCTATCCAGGCAGTTAGGGACAGCTCTTTCTTGGCCTTCGTATATTGGCTCTTTCATAAAGCAATGTGAAAGTTGTTCAGTAGACTCATGCCTTGTCCCTCTTTGTCCTTTTGTTGGCTGCAGTTTCAAAGCTTGCATCTGTCTCCCTACTTCCCTGCCAATCTACTTTGTGCGTCAGCAAATAATGCTGCCAAAGTCTTAGATCTCTTCTGAGCCTTTTCCGCCTTCTGGAACGAGCGGCTTGCAAGCGTTGGGTACTGAGATATTGGGTGCCATCGGGGGGGGGGGGGGGGGGGGCGTACTTCTGGCTCCTCTGCCAAACGTGTGTTCAGTTTGGCAGTCCTTAAATATTTTTATCAACGTCACTAGCCCAGTTAAAACTAATTTATGTAGGTTTGCAGCAGATGCTGCTGCATAAGTTTGAACAAATCAGGCAGCTCCAGGTGGTCTTGTAAGTATATACATAATAAGCTTATGGTGCAGTAGGATTTATAGTAATCAGTGGCTGTTCAGGCTTTGAAAGTGGTTTTGGAAGTTCCATAATCCTGACACGGAGAAACTGTGCTTAATTGGCCTTTGTTTCTTAGAGCTACAGTGGCCAAAAGTTAGATCCCCAGCTGTTGTGGAACTACAAATCTTGTGATGATTTGCCAGCCTTTAGACTGATATTTGAGGCTACGTGCTTAAAGTGTACATCTCTTGCTATCGAGTATCTTTTTTTTTTTTTTCTCTCTCTGAAATATTCCCACACTTCACAAAATCAATGTATTTGCTATTACTATGTATATAATACATTTAAAGTCTGCAGCGTCAAGGACAATTTCCCCAAGGACTAGAGGACCAGACAACTTTACTCCACCCAGTAGCTGCAAGTGGTATGTGGCCACAGTTAACATTAGACATCCCCACTGAGGCCACCCCGTCAAGACTCAAAGAATCTGTTTAAAGGGACACTATAGTCACCAAAACAACTTTCTTAATGAAACAGTTATAGTCTATAGATCATGCCACTGCACTCTCATTGCTCAATTCTCTGCCTTTTAGGAGTTAAATCATTTTTGTTTCTGTTTATGCTGTCCTAGCCACACCTTCCCTGGCTGTGACTCACACAGCCTGAATGAAAACAATTGGTTTCACTTTCAATCAGATGTAACTTTAAAAGTTTTTATCTCCTGCTCTGTAAATTGTACTCTAGATACATACAGGAGGCTCCTACAAGGTCTAGCAAGCTATTAACAGAGCAGGAGATAAGAAAGTCTAAATTAAATAGAATTTCCAATAAAGGAAGTGTAAACATTAGATGACTCTTTTTACAGGAAGTGTTTTGGAACATGTTACTTGCAAGGAGGTGTGACTAGAGCTGAATAAGCAAAGTGATTTAACTCCTAAATGGCAGAGAATTGAGCAGTGAGACTACAGGGGCATGTTCTATACACCAAAACTGCTTCATTAAGCTAAAGTTGTTTTGGTGACTATAGTGTCCCTTTTAACTATGAGAACTGGTGATTTACAGCAACAAATTTAGTGCAACTGCTGCAGTCTGAACTGGCAGGAACATCTATTAGGGTTAGGCAATTAGAATAATATTTAGTCAGAAAACCGTGTATGTGGTAGAAGATTAAAAGAAACGGCATGCTCAGTGAAGGGTAAATGACAACCATACCCACATACAGTAGAGGATTTTATACAGGACATACATTGGTAGAAAAAAAAAATTCAACAAGGATTTTATGATATGTAAATGAAATAATGAGCGTTCTCTTTATGAGCCCAACATTCAGTTTTGTTTCACCTTTGCTCTCTATTACTTACAGCCTCCCTTGGAAAGCTTAGCTACTGTTGAAGAGACAGTTGTACGAGACAAGGCAGTGGATTCATTGAGGAAGATCTCTCATGAACATTCTCCTGTCGACCTTGAAGCTCACTTTGTGCCCCTGGTTAAAAGACTAGCCAGCGGAGACTGGTTCACTTCTCGTACTTCTGCATGTGGTCTTTTCAGTGTGTGCTATCCCAGGGTGTCTAGCACCGTGAAGGCAGAGATAAGACAGTAAGTCCAATGAGTTCTTTAATTTTCACATGAAAGTTGCACAAAGCAAGACAGCCAAAAGTGTTGTTCTAGTGTGCAGAAATGAAATTGCTTCATGTCACAAGGGCATAGCTGAAGCCAAATGTTGTTAATGGGACACTATATAGTCATCAGAACAATTACAGTTAAAGGGACACTGTAGGCACCCAGACCACTTCAGCTATTTGTGTCCCTTTTGCATGTTTACATTGCAGTTCTAAATCTGCCCTCTGTGGCTGTCTCAGACAGCCACTAGAGGGCTTCCGGAATCCAAACTGACTTTTGGTCCGTTATCTGACGATGGACGTCCTCACGGACCTCCAGTGTCAGATTTTCATGATAGGAAAGCATGGGGAGGTCTAATGAGGGCGTGGCCATTGCCGCGCATGCCAATTAGGTCTCCCTCGGCGCTGGAGTAGCGTGGGCGGAGCCTGACAGAGCGCCAGCGCTGGATTCAGGTGAGTGGCTGGAGGGGGGCACTCCAGGAGCCTATAGTGCCAGGAAAATGGGTTTGTTTTCCTGGCACTACAGGATCCCTTTAAGTGTAGTTGTTGTCTATAGCCTCTACCTGCAGGCTTTTTAATGTAAATACTGCCTTTTCACTGAACTGCCTAGTAACGTCTCTAGTGGCGGTCACTCAGACGGCCATTAGAGGTGCTTTCTGGGTCAGTGCTGCACAGGTGCATTGATTTAATGCATCTTTATGAGGAGATGCTGATTGGCGCAGTGTGGTGTTTTGCTGCCCATGTGCAATAGCCTCCCAGTACTTCCTTATGATCTCAGCCACAAAGCTGGTAAAAAGGCAAGACCGACGCGGCTTGGAGAAAAGGTAAAATCACTCCCTTTTTTTTTTTTGCAAAGAGAGGGGTTGGTCATCTAAATAGTTATTTTACCTCTATAATGTTAACAATACATTATTTTGTATTCCTGACACTATATAGTTGTGTTTTTTTTTTTTTTATTATAAACAAAACACAACACTTTTTTAATACAGCTGGAGCCAAATCCACTTTAATTTAACCGAGTGATAGGCTCAATCCCTAACAACGTCAACAAAGCCTATCCATTTGCTGAGGTTGATAAAATGAGAACAATTATGTTGGGTAATGGCATCTATAACCAGCACACACGGAAACTATTGACAAGCTACAAGAGATTCTTTATAATAAACATGAGTTAATAAAGATACATATTAATGTATTTCTAGATTGCAAGTGACTCTCTGGTAGTCACAGAGAGCAGGGAAGAAAGGGACCATTAATCTAAATACTACAGGTCAGCATCTATCATGTCTTCCTGCTTACTTCAGCAAACTGAACTGAGACCGCTTTATCATTGAAGTTAAATAGGTCTGATCAGAAGAAAGGTTTTTTTTTATTTTTTATGCATTCTATGCAGCATATTAACAGAATGGCATTTCTCACAGCAGCAATACAAAAGCAGTATTAAAATAAATTGAATGTGTGCAAAACAAATTTCTAATGTGTTACACAAAAGTCACACACTGTATTTAAAACATGTATGTGTACATATGCATAATCCTAAATTAAATCACTGAGAACATGGCAAAATTCAGGGAATGAAAAGTGCTTCCTTCAGAACCACACCGTTTATATCGAGCAGTAATAGAGCATTTAAAAAGGACCCTAGAGTTCGTGCCTAACACTTTCACCTGTTGTGACAATCCCCAGTCATTCACAATGCAATAATTGTGCTTTTTTAATGCATGAATTAAGTTCATATGTACGGGAGCCTAATGTATGTCTTATATGAAGGCCCTCTGGCAAACCGCTACAAGCTTTACCCTCCTTTCCGATGATGCAATAACTCTTGCTTTGGCTTGTTCCAGGCACTTCCGAAACCTGTGCTCAGATGACACACCCATGGTACGGCGTGCTGCTGCGTCCAAACTGGGCGAGTTCGCAAAAGTCCTTGAACTTGAATATGTGAAAAATGACATAATTCCACTCTTTACCAACCTGGCTTCAGATGAGCAAGTGAGTAATTATCATTTTAAAATGCCCGTATGGGTGGGACCAGTCTGATATGTTTCAGAGATGAGATGTTCTCTCTGTAATGGCACAAGATGAGCTAAAACCAGCTTGAGTTCTGAGCGGGGACCCACCGAAGGGCAGGCTAAATCAGCTGCTGCCCATTCTCAATATATACTCTTGCGCCCCGTTTTTAGCTCTATTTATCATTTTAGTTTTTATTTTAATATGCACAGTTTAGGTTCACATATCCATACATGTTACATCAATATTTCACAAAACCAGCCAAGCACAGTCTGCAGTTTGAGATCTGGAGGGGAGGTTGGCTGTAAACATTATCCTTAACTCATTGTTTTACTTAGCCTATGGCAATTAAAGGCTTAAACCATGGCCATATATTATCTAATTTAAACTAAAGCATGTTACCGAAGGTTTTCTCGATGTAAACAAAAAGATTGCTGCTCTTATCCTCTTGAGAGTTGACTCGGTGTATGAACAAAGTAGGATTTAAAGGTTTTAACTGCATGATTTGGTCAAATGCTTAGTGAGGCTTACCAGCCATTTCGTAACACACACGGGCTAAGCTTTGCGCTCTCAAAGGCAGTGTGATAATACATGGCAGCCAAAACATTATCGAAGTGTCATGACTAAATTAGTATTCCTTTCCATTAACCGGCTAATGACCAATCATCAGTGTTGAGTTTATAATCTGTACCTCTGAGACCCTGTGCTGTCACTACATAATGGCTCATCCCACCATACAAATCTCTTCGAAAGGTCATCAGATCACTGCTAAAATACTGCAGGCTGATGCTGACTCCAATTGTAATGTAATATATATATATATATTACATTACAATTGGAGTCAGTGTGTGTACCGTATATACTCGAGTATAAGCCGAGTTTTTCAGCCCATTTTTTGGGCTGAAAAACCCCAACTCGGCTTATACTCGAGTCAGAGTCTGTATTATGGCAATTTGCATTGCCATAATACAGACTGGGGGGAGAGGGGGGCTGGCAGAGCTGTACTTACCTTTCCTGCAGCTCCTGTCAGCTCTCTCCTCCTCCGCGCCGTCCGTTCAGCACCTCGGTCAGCTCCCAGTGTAAGTCTCGCGAGAGCCGCGGCTCTCGCGAGACTTACACTGGGAGCTGACAGAGGGAGCTGCACAGACCGCGCGGAGGAGGAGAGAGCTGACAGGAGCTGCAGGAAAGGTAAGTACAGCTCTGCCAGCCCCCCTCTCCCCCCCACTGAACTACCAATGCCACTGGACCACCAGGGAAGGAGCCCCCCTCCCTGCCATATATCAAGCAGGGAGGGGGGACGAAAAAAAAAATATAAATAAAATAATTAAAAAAAATTAATAATAATAAAAAAAAGGGGTATAAGGACCACTATGGGAGGGGGGGGGGGTATAAGGACCACTATGGGAGGGAGGTAGTGGGTTAAGGACCACTATGGGAGGGAGGGGGGTATAAGGACCGCTATGGGAGGGAGGGGGGGTATAAGGACCACTATGGGAGGGAGGGGGGGGGGTAAGGACCACTATGGGAGGGGGGGGGGTAAGGACCACTATGGGAGGGGGGGGGGTAAGGACCACTATGGGAGGGAGGGGGGGGGGATAAGGACCACTATGGGAGGGAGGGGGGGGATAAGGACCACTATGGGAGGGAGGGGGGTATAAGGACCACTATGGGAGGGAGGGGGGGATAAGGACCACTATGGGAGGGAGGGGGATAAGGACCACTATTGGAGGGAGGGGGGTATAAGGACCACTATGGGAGGGAGGGGGGTATAAGGACCACTATGGGAGGGGGTGGGATAAGGACCACTATGGGAGGGAGGGGGGGTATAAGGACCATTATGGGAGGGAGGGGGGGGTATATGGACCACTATGGGAGGGATGGGGGGGGATAAGGAACACTATGGGAGGGAGAAGGGGGATAAGGACCACTATGAGAGGGAGGGGGTGGGATAAGGACCACTATGGGAGGGGAGGGGGAAGTAAGGACCACTAGGGGAGGGGAGGGTAAGGACCACTAGGGGAGGGGTGAGTCAGGACCACTGGGGGGGGGAGTGAAGGAACACGGGGGTGGGGAGGTAAGGACCACTGAGGGAGGAGGAGGGGAAGTCAGGACATATGGGGGGGGGAGGGGGCGGCAAAAAATGTTTTGCCTACGGCGGCAAATATCCTTGCACCGGCCCTGCACACACTGCATTCACACACTGCATTCATGCACACACACACTGCATTCATGCACACACACACTGCATTCATGCACACACACACTGCATTCATGCACACACACACTGCATTCATGCACACACACACTGCACTCATACACACACTGCACTCATACACACGCTGCACTCATACACACACGCTGCACTCATACACACACGCTGCACTCATACACACACGCTGCACTCATACACACACGCTGCACTCATACACACACGCTGCACTCATACACACACACACATACGCACACACTGCATTCATTATACACACACTGTAAATAAATATTCAATTAATATATTTTTTTTAGGATCTAATTTTATTTAGAAATTTACCAGTAGCTGCTGCATTTCCCACCCTAGTCTTATACTCGAGTCAATAAGTTTTCCCAGTTTTTTGGGATAAAATTAGGGGCCTCGGCTTATATTCGGGTCGGCTTATACTCGAGTATATACGGTATATATATATATATATATATATATATATATATATATATATTCCACTAACACACATGCAAAATGTTTTTAAAATGATAGTCCCACGGGGTCTGTAGTGTTCTCAGCTCAGGAAGTATCTCAGCCACTAAACCTGTTAACCTCTATTGAAGCATTGGGCGCATGCGCAGCAATCAGGCTTTTACTGTCTGTACTTCTCATAGAGCAAGACTGAATCCAATGCTTCTCTGTGCGCTTGGGCACAAAAGGAAGCGCACCCTCTCTGCTGTGATATACAGCCAGGCGGGAACTCTATACAGGTGACATTTCATCTTGTAAGAAAGAGGGGACTCTCAGCAAGTTGAATTGCTTTGGTAGTTTGGAGTATTCCATCAACAAAGCAACCCTAGAAGCAAACCTCGTGTAGTCTATGAAAGCTTGAGAAATTAGAAATGTTGGTGCTGTAGATTTTTAGAAATAAATGTAATGTGCAGTTGCACAATTACAGTGAGTAATGCCAAGCCCCGCTGCGTTTATTATATTGCTGCATTCCAAGCAGGATCCATGGAAACCTGGGAGCTGGTTGGTCGCATGTGCATTCATCTATGGATGCCATGTCTGTTTTCTTTACCTCCATGCTAAAGCATTTAAATAGGGTAATTCAGGGGAAAATGGGTATGCATTGTAAAATGATGCACGATGCTGATCACGTGACAGCATACTTAGAGTCATCTAGGGACCACTGCTGTGTATTCCCAAGTTATATTAGCACAACGATATGGCTGTCGGATAGCCTCAAACTATAAGACGTTGCCAGGCATCAGGTGCCATGTGTTTGAATTTAATGAATTAAAATTTGCAACCGGAAGCGTACTGGAACCATTCAATGGCATCTTTTGTTTGTTTGCTCAAAAGCTGTAATACCCAGTGGGAATATGGGGAACATGTCCCAGTTTTGCACCTGCTCCTGGTTGTCTTAACTAAAAAGTTCACAGCTCCCTGACAGCTGCTTCTTTTACTCAAATCCTTCTATGAGCCCTGACATTCCCTTGGTCAAAAGTCCCACTGGGCATATATCAGAAGTCTTTTTGTTGGACTATTATTGCTTTGCCCTTCCTGCTATCATTATTTACGCTGTTTCATTGGGTATCTGTGAGAAACCTATGCAGCACCACTGACACTAGAAGAAATTGCAATGGCTGAAAATGTTTTGCTCTACTTTGTTCTCCCTAGGACTCTGTGCGTCTCTTGGCAGTGGAGGCCTGCGTCAGCATTGCTCAACTGCTTCCCGAAGAAGACCTGGAGGCTCTGGTGATGCCAACATTACGGCAAGCAACGGAAGACAAATCCTGGCGTGTCCGCTACATGGTAGCAGACAAATTTTCAGAAGTAAGAAAGATACCATTCTTTAAGTATATACTACAAATTTATTATATATAGCTTTCAGATATTTAGGGTAGAGCAAAAGGGAAGTACTTGAAGTTGGGGTGAAGATGGGTAACATCAAGAATTACTGTTTTACATAAAAGGTCTTTGGGTACATGGAATAGTCTTCTAGCCATGGGGGTATAGTTCCCAGACTTGGATTTACGGACTGAGTATTTGGACATTCAGCATTTGTCTGCTATATGGTATCTTTTATGAGCAATAGGTAATAATTTAAGATGTCTGTTTTGGAGACTTGTACATCTTCAGACAGATTATTTGGATACGAAGAGAAAAGTTTGAGCATTTTCAAGTTGAGTCAGAAGCTTTAAATATATTAGTAATCAGTAATTTTGTTCATTTTTCCAAAACATACTTTTTATATGCTGACTGTTCTTTGTTTTATATTGCATACATATAACTCTAGAATTAACTTTATATATTTCCTATTGTTTTTTTAGCTTCAGAAAGCAGTTGGTCCAGAGATCACAAAAAACGACCTTGTTCCCGCTTTTCAGAACCTGCTGAAAGATTGTGAGGCAGAAGTTCGGGCAGCAGGAGCCCATAAAGTTAAAGGTATTCAACTGCATTATTCCATAATTTCCATCTTTTGAATT
The DNA here is from genome assembly GCF_036172605.1 of Pelobates fuscus. NCBI lineage: Eukaryota > Metazoa > Chordata > Amphibia > Anura > Pelobatidae > Pelobates > Pelobates fuscus. Next base: position 126,060,641 of record NC_086327.1, on the reverse strand, counting down.
CACAGTATTTAAAGTGAATTTTGTTTGGTTTGTGCAAGAGGTGGACTTGTGATCGCTACTTAAAGCGACACTCCACTGCCCAAATAAAAATTTAATATAAATTTCTGTTTAGTAGATAAACCCCAATGAAAACATTTTAATTATGCATTATTTTCACTGAGGGTATATCTAGATCTCTTATCTTCTAACCCTGCACAGACTTTGTGATGTCCTATCAGACTTCCCAATGCAGTTTACTTAGAAGTATCTGCGATCCAAAATAGGCAGCTAATGGTTATAGTTTATCTTCTTCACAGTGCAAATACTTTTGGCATAAAACCTGCGTTGGTTCAGTATCAAACTCAAGATCACTCTTAGCACCAAAACAACTTCTCTAGATTGAAATTATAATGCTAGGAGGTGTGCCTGCCTATCCAAGGAGGTAAACAGATAACAGACTGGATTGTTTTACCTCAAAGTCTTCAATCCTGTCCCTGTCAGCTTTGCCCTTCCACTTCCAGTGCAGACTGAGGCTTCAGTCAGGAAGCCATGGCCTTGCTGCCGCTGAGAGCGTCAGACTTTGGGGTTACGTCGTTCGGCAAATCATTAATTTAACACTTTCACGTAGAGCAGTGCCTGAGACCTTCTCACACCACAACAACTTAATTTCACTGTCTCGTTAAAGAGGCACGCTAATAAAGTTCACTGGCTTATCACTGTGGATATTGCATAAAGCCAGTTAATGTCCTATTTGGACAAAATCGCTATTGCCAGTGCTTAAGTGTAACTTTCGTAAGAGCAGCATGCCGACCAATGCTGCCCTTGGTTTATGTCAAATAACTCGAAACACCAGGGGCATGCCGGCACCATAACTACAGCATTTAGGGGTGCTCAATTTGCCCTTTTAACTAAAATTTAACTACACTAAGTAAGGGCTGAGATTTAGAATGTTTTAATTTTGTGTTTCAGAATTCTGTGAAAATTTGCCAGCCGATGGAAGAGAGACAATCATAATGAATCACATTCTGCCCTATATAAAGGTAAGCTCAATTTACGCCCCCTGAGGAGCCTGCCTGGTGAAACGTACATCGGGCTAGGCAAGTACTTCTGGCGGCTGATTTATTTATTTATTTGTGGAAAATAAGGATCAGGACTTTTTTATACCTTGTGATTATTATTTTCTAACTTGGAGTACTTGGCTGTCTACATAATAAATTTCTGTAGCTGTCAAGAGTTTCCGTTAGACAGAATCATAAGATTAGGTGCCCTCGAAGGCACAGGATAGCATCTCCTTTACTAAGATATAGACAGCTCAGCTTTGTTAATTAAATCTGACTTATAGTATATTATCTGTGGAAGCCGGTATCTTGCTACAGTATGATATTTGCCACACCACGTGGTGATGCTAGCTTGTTACTTTTTTGTTGCGGGGGGTATGAGGGGTAGTTTGAACTGTGCAGTATATAAATCGAGAAATTGACTAGATCCATAAGGGGGAAAAAAGTGTTATGTTGTGTGTGTTGTTTTTTTTTTTTTTATATATAAATATAATTTTTTGTATTATTCACATACAAAGTTGGAGTATCAGAGATTGATTAATCTATAAAACAGTTATTATTAGTACAATTCAACTATACATAACCAAGCTGCCTAAACAATACATAATGTATGTGACTAGATGTTTTTTTATATATATATATATATATATTCTGTGACCGCTTACAAATCATAAAAAATACAACAAGACATGGTCTGCGTGACCCTTGGAAGTCCCCTCCACCCCATACGGATCTAAGATGAAAAAGAAAAATAGGATAAAATAAACTTCAGATATTCTAGCACTCAAGGTCTGAATTTAACCAAGGCCCTCAAATTTTGATATATGAACCAAAGCTTTTAAAAAGCCGAAAAATAGCCTTTCTCCAGCCTGCGTTGGAAATTTTACTTGATTTTAAAATCGCTATCAGCGAAATTTCCTTTTTTTTATTCCACATTCTTGATATTACTATCTTCATGACCATAAAGATCTGGATAATCAAACATTTTCCCCGCTAATTGAAACCATCCAGTTTTAAATGTAATAAGGCTTTTTCTGGAGAAGATAAAAGTTTTATCTTTAAAATATCTAAGATTATTAGGAAAAACCTTAAACCATGTATTATGGACTAGTCTACAAGACCACCATACATGTTCAATGTTCCTTCCCTTAGGCCACATCTCCAACACAGGGCACTGTGATTACAATCAATGTTATGCATTCTAGCGGGGACTAAATGCCATCTATGCATTATTTTATAGTGCAATTCTTGGATATTTAAACAATGGGTAGCTCTCCCAACTTGTAGCCAGCTATTACCCCATGCCATGCTATCTATCGGTGTGGTGTGTGTGTGTGTGTATATGTATGTATGTATGTATATATGTATGTATGTGTGTGTGTATATATATATATATATATATATATATATATATATATATATATATATATATATATATATATATATATATATATATAAAATTTTCTTTCTTTTTTTTTTTTTTCTTATGCAAATCAAATTATGGTTATCCTTTCTTGGAGTTTCATATTCCATTATTAAGTTTTATTTATACATATATCTATATCTGATGAAATTTCAAAGCTTCTCTCCTTGAGATTAGAATTTTTGAGTTGATTAGATAGATATTGGTCTGCACGGTTCCCCATGTAGAACCACTTCTGTTTCCATTTAATGCGAATCCTATTTGCGCTATCTAGCATTTATTCTCTAATTTTGCTCTTAAGTTGCTCTATTTCAAGGAGAGTTCTTTGATCCTTGGTGTTAATTTTCTCTAACTCATCCAATTTTAAATAGAAGTCTTCTGGGGATTGGTTCTTTAATTTTTTATTTTGAGCCTCTAATTTAATTTATCCTCTGATAACACGTTTATATGCTGCCCAAATGTTCCCCAAGCTAAACTCTTCGTTTAGGTTCTCCTTAAAATATAGGTTGGAGTTCAGAATTAATTCATAAAGTGATTTATTGTTATTCAAAATGGAGTCTCCTTGTTTCCAGCTACCTCTCTTTAAAATTTAATCCGTTTCAATTTCCATACTTACTGGATTATGATCTGATATAGTTGACCTGTTAATTTTTATTCCCTTACATTTCCTAACTGTGTCACTAAATGTCATAATCTAATCTGGAGAAGGATTGATGTCTATGAGAATAGTATGTAAATTCTTTTTCCGCAGGATTTAGTGTTCTCCATATATCATAGAATTAAAATTTCCCATGGGAATCTTGCAAGGATCTAGCGAATCCACTAGCTTTTGGGTCAGTTCTTTTTCCTTCTACATTAGATCCATCTTTCTCTACGTCCATGACGCAGTTAATATCCCCAAAAGAATAAACATTCCCTTAATCCTATCGATGAATCTACTCATTATGCTATTAAAAAAAAATAACCTGTCTTTCATTTGGTGCATATATATTAAGCAAAGAAAAGATTGAATCATTCAACTTACAAATTAAAAAGATTGCTCTTCCTTTAGGATCACATGGTTTATGTATTAATTAGAATTTTAAAGTTTTTTTGAGAAAATAGAACACCACATTTTTTTTATCCTTTAAAGATGCGTGAATGATTTTTTTTTTTTTTTTAAGTAAATCTGTTTGCATCGTCCCCTTTCCAGTGGGTCTCTTGTACCCCTCAAACATCTATAATCTCTTTGAGAAGCCAGTTATATAGAGCATTCTCTTTTGGGGAACATTCCGGCCTTGAGCATTAAATGTGTCAATCTTTAACCGATTCTTCATCTAACTATCCTTAATTGATTGCACGTGAAGGACCATTCATCCGGTCGCGCAGACTTAACATACAATATACCCATACCCCAAAACACTGGAATTCTATAACTCAAAAGAACAGACATCCAAAATGGACCATAGTCCAAAAACAATCCCAGAAATGGGATCATGAAGAGATATATTACCCTTGTCTCTTCTTAAATAATATTGTTTGCCAGGGCGAGTGCTCCTTTAAACCCATAGATACAAAAAATAATAATTAGAAATAAGAGGGAGGAGAGGGGTGTGAAGGAGAGAGGATAATCCTCAAAGGCCCTCTCACAATACCGACAAAACATTAAATAACGGAACATTTAACCGTTGATAAAAAAAATCCAAATTATAACTTTTTTTTTTCTTTCCCTTTTCTTTAACTTGTCTAGAACCCTTTCTAGAGCTTAAGAACTTGCTTCTTTAGACACCAATGGAGATTTATTCATCCAACCCAGAGCTTGCCTAGCAGAATTTTCAGATTTCTATCTTCATAAATAAGTAACTTTTATAGGAAATCCCCATCTTTTTATTCCTAAGGACATCCAGTATTGGTTTAAATTCTCTTCTCAGTTGTCTTGCTTTGCCAGAGAGGTCTTGGAAGAAATATAGGTTTTGACATTTTCCTTCCTCTGTGTGGAAACTTCTTGAAGCAGATACAATGTTTTGTTTTATGAATTTTATAATGATGTCACGTTGTGTTTCTTCAGGGAGATAGCTAGGTTTAGGGAGTCTGAACTCTTTCTATAATATCATCGCCATGTGCCTCTTGGACCTTCATGTCCTTAAAAAGTGCCGTTAGATAAGGTCTAATGTTTCCCGGGTCCACCTTTTCTAAGATGCCCCCTATTTCCAGATTTTTTTTTTCTTCTTTCTCTGTCTTCTGCATTTGTGAGTTGAGCCTCAAGTGAGTTTATTTTTTTTCTTCTCCATTTCGTCAACTCTCTTGTTCTCTGTTCGTTTGATTCAAATTGGAGCAGTTCGGTTTTATGTTCGTTTTCATAAATTTTTTCATGCATTTTTGTCATTTCCTGTTTTATCTCGCCCATATGGATTTTAAGTTCTTCCTTGATTTGGATTGAGTATCCAAGCATTTTATGATATAATTTTGGGATGCAAGATGTAGTTCTGCTGCATTTAGGCTTGTTGTTTTTGAACTATGTAGTTCAGATTCATTAGTATCGTTATTCTCATCATTCTCAGTAGTATTAGAGGTGTTATGTTCGGCCAGTAATAACCTAGGTTTAAGATCTGATGGTTTAGTTCGAGCAAAATATTGTAGAAAGTCTTTCATTTTTGTGAGGATTCTCTTACTTGTTTTAATATTTGTTTCATTTTAGCCCTCTATTAGTAATCCTTAATCAGGACATTTTCTATAATTTGCAAAGATTAAGCATGCAAGAAAAGAACAATAGCATGTTTTTTTAGCAGAAGATGGGCGGCATGTAGTTAACCTTGTTTTTATCCAAATGCCCCACAAACTCCCTGCTGTGCCCCACGTGCACTTATCTGTTCTTCTAATTAATTCTGGCAAGGGGCAATATACATGCTTTCCAATGGGTGCAGTGGTAAGGTGACTCTCACATGTTGCATCTGGTAAGTTGCCCACTGGATGGTTGAGTGTTCTATCTAACACAGCTCTGGTACCAGCTACTGCATTATTCGGTATCGGCGTGTGGAGGAGAACACTCGTCTTCACTGGCGCGCAATCTGGACGCTCCGCCCACTCAGTGTTCTACGTCATCTTGTCGCCGCATGTTTTTATTTTAATTTTTTTTTTTAGATTTCATTATCTGTAAGGAATCCTTTCTCTGACTCCGTGATTGGAAGTAAGCATAGCCACGGTTCATTAAATCTCTCTTGGTGACTTGTGGACGCCTGAAGAGTATCAGACTACAGTGTTTTAACACTGTCAGGATAATTGGTTGTTTCAAGCCATGTTCTTTCATTAACATTATTGTAATAAACAGACACTAGATAGAGATGTACTGAAGTTGCCTGGGAGAATATGGACAGACAACCCTCGTGTTTACAAAATAATTGTCACATACATGATTGATTAAGCACTGCAGGAAATGACAAGATGATTAAAAAAAATTCAAGAGCTTCGTTATTGTCACAATTATTCCTGTGGCTGTTAAATGTACCCATTTCAATAAATATGGTGCCTGGGAAATTTGGGGATCAAGGGAAATTTTCTCGATGTATGGTATGTATACCTATCCGGTACTTCAGGCTGGGGTTTATTTTTGGATACAATGTTTATATTTTGGTTAATTTAATTTATTCACTAAAGAAGGAATTCGGAATGATACCGGATTTTCAAATCTGTGACCAGAATAGCTGTTTTTCTGCCAATATGGTTATTTAAACTAAAAGTGTTGTGTTCCCCCTGTCAATTCAGCAATGTAATGTTAGAAGCATGAGTGGAGAACACCTTCCTCAAGGTGTGTATCTTCTTTTACTTAGAAAGCTTCTCATTTATTGAACAAATGTGAAAGTAGGAACATGAGTAGAATTAATATTATGAAACATTAGCAAGCCTAAGAAGCACAACCAGTCCAAAGTTAATAACTTGCCACCTCTTCCCCACCTCCACTCCATAGGTCAAGGGTATAACAGAATGTAGATTCCTCAATGTCCAACACTATATGTATCCAGCCAGATCATTGATAGAATAGATGTTCTCCAGAAATCCAAAATTTGTGTAGCCCATAGATTCCCTGTTGTTGGCCATTGTTATGGTATACTAGAGAGCTCTTTCTCTCTCTCTCTCTCTCTCTCTCAGCTACCCAAGCATCTGGTTGGTAGGTTTGAGCTATGTACCAGTCCAGAAACCTGCTTGAGTGGCAAGTAAATATGTATGTTGTAAGTAGCGGAGTATTGGCTCTAATATCTTACCATTGCTCTATTAAAGCTTCGACAAGGTAGACCCTCAACTTGATAGAGTTTTCAACCAAGCCTGATTGATGGCAAATATATTGTTTTCACCATCCAAAACGTAGCCAGGAGAATCTCCGGAGGAAGGTGGATTAGTGGAAATGGAAAGGGGGATTGATGCATTGCATGGACAGCAGAATGGAAAACCATGTGAAGCGGGACTTCGTGGGGCTTGAAAACCCCTCGAGAGAGGGAGCCAGGGGTAAAGAGACACATTGTGTAACCTCACCCATTGCGGGTCGAGCAATCTAGCTCTGCCAAGGCTCGTTGCCTTGTAAATATCAGAGGGTATAGTGCTGACAGGTCCTGAGATATCTCACTAGGAAAGAGTCCCTAAATAGATTGCCAGTGTTAAGTATGTTCACTTGTTAAATCAAAATGGAATCTGATTTTGGAAACCGAAAACACTTATTTTTAGTGTAGGTTCTTGTTCCTCACCATTTTCCCTTCTGTCTAACTATGCTCCATAATTGCAGTTAAATTTTCCTTTTCGTCAAATATAATGGTTCTGCTTTTTTCTTTCTCCTCTTTAGGAGCTGGTTTCGGACACCAACCAGCATGTTAAATCTGCTTTGGCCTCTGTAATCATGGGATTATCCACAATTTTAGGCAAAGATAATACAATTGAACATCTCCTACCTCTGTTCTTGGCTCAGCTGAAAGATGAGGTAATGTCTCCTTTTGTACGGCTATGTTCTGTACAGGTCGCCTACATTGTAATGGTTAGGTGGATGTCAAATCTTTATAATAACACTGTGCACACTTGCTCTGTCTGTGAAGGGGTTTCAATGTGCATTGCTTGGGGTCTGGCTTTCACAGACGCTGATTATTTGTCAATTTGTGTGAACTGCTGCTCTAGTACACTTGGCTTATTGCACTCCTACAGGCAATTTCTTACGCTAGAGCTACCCAGGTTGCTTACAATGGCTGAAAATACTTGCTGGACACGAAATGAATCATTAGTATTAACTAGCTTAAATGTGCAGCCTGGGAACGACAGGTGCAAAATTATCTTACACTGTGAACGTTGCTTTCCAGTGTGCGGTAATTTTGGACTCTTTGTTCTCGACATGATGAATGTCTCATAACATGCAATCATTTGAACAATACAGTTCACTAGTTGGTGTTGGATGAATAAAACGTGTCCTGTGTATATAGAATATATATATAGGTTCCATGATGACGTAATGTATATTTAGAAAAAATAATGCAACTGTGGTTCTCTCGAGATGATGGTTAATAAACTGAAGGTCTCCAGAATCCCGAAATGGTACTTTCCACTCTCTCTTTCTGTATCATTAGTATAAATGAAGACTGGTTATTGCATCAGTCTCCGGCTGGCCAGGACATGTATGTTCTAGTGCCGCCCTGAGATAAAGGACATCACATTGTTCAGTGACATTTCCCACCATGCACTAAAAGATTTGATCTACGTTTTGAAATAGGAGGCAAATTACATAAATATCTGTCTGTGTCATCATTGTGGGGCAATAAATAATATGGTATTAAGCATGGTCCCTGCTGCAGTCTTACCAATATCTTAGAATTCTCTAATAAGCAGTGCGATAAATTATTGTCTCATCACTTAACATTAAGCACAACCTTAATTGTTCTAAAATAGTTCTTGAATCAAGAAAATAAAAAGGTCAGCATGGAGAACCATGCAGCCAAGTAATAAAATATATGAATGCCTGGAACAGGCAGGTTGGAGAGCACTGCATCAATGCACTCTATGCATGTCGTAGCCCATCGGCACTTTTTTCAGGGACCGTAAGTTTTTATGCTTGGTAAAACAATGGAAACTTATTTTAAGGTGCACCTAGGAGGACATCAAGTATGGTGCTCTGTGTGCAAGTGCTATTTATCTTTAACCCCTTAAAGACACATGACATGTGTGACATGTCATGATTCCCTTTTTATTCCAGAAGTTTGGTCCTCAAGGGGTTAAGAGTGCATCCTGTGTCAGGAATCAAATTGATCAAGACCTCATTTTAATGAACATCAATGGTCTTGACTTGATCTTTGTAACTGGATATCGGTCTGGATTTTGCATTCCGAGTAGAAATAATAGAAGTGACAAAATACTACTTTATAGTGTAATATTACTGCTTTATAACTGAAATAAGGAATGGCGTTTTATGAATACATCATTTTAAGCCAGTAACGTATTTCCTCAGTGTCCCGAAGTACGATTGAACATCATATCGAACCTGGACTGTGTGAACGAGGTGATTGGAATCCGCCAGCTTTCTCAGTCTCTCCTTCCAGCCATTGTGGAGCTTGCTGAGGATACAAAATGGCGGGTGCGACTAGCAATCATAGAGTACATGCCACTCCTTGCTGGCCAGCTGGTGAGTATACTTGCTAAATTGGAAAATGTGTATAAAAGCAAAGCTACTTTTGCTGGTATTCCTTTAAAAACTATTTCAAAAAGTTGATACACTATTAAAACGAGCTTTTTAAATTTTCTCTGTCAATTTCCTTCGTGTGTAATAGTGTTTTACACCAGTGCTGGTGTGTCAGAACAATCTGGATCTTACAGACTTATTGCACGGAGTGTCAATCTCCTTTGGTGTCGACATGCCTCTATGAATCTATGAAACTGCCGATGGCAATTATGTAGGACATTAAAGTCAAGAACTGGTTTGTCATTGGTATGTGGGCACCTAGACCACAACATTGCAAAAAAAGCAATTTGGTTACATCCCTGCTCACATCAGGGAACCCCAGGTGGGGCTTCTCTGTCTGCTGTGGCCATTTTTAGAGACCCCAGACTTTTAGATGAGCTGTTTGCAAATGTAAATGCCTGTTAAAAGATTGCGATGTGAGTAGGGTTAAATCACTGCTCACACAACTAATCTTGGGCCGCCCTTAATGTGCTGGGGCCAGTTTTAGTGGACCCAGACTGACCAATGAGCTCTGTGCAGCAATGGAAGTCGGCGCCGGACAGAGCCCTTTCACGAAAAATGCAACTGTGCGATCGCACTCCGTGGTTTTTGTGAGGTGCAGGCCCTCCAGGGTCTCCCAGCCTGTGTATGGTGATATGGACTGATGCTGAACTTCGCAAGCCGCCCAGCACAGATTTCTATATATTATAATCGGCTGGGAACCAGGCTCATCCAGAATTAAAAGTGTAATTCTAAAAACGTCCAGTAGATGGTGGCAATATCCTACCATCTATTGTTAAATACAGTAAATCCATTTCCAATAACAAAATTGATATTATGTAGGAGTGGGTTACCTTGGGGTTGTTGGTGGGGTTAGGGTAGGGTAAGTGAACACTTAGTGTTGGAGTATGGTTGGGGTAAGGCTTGATGCTGTGTGTGGTTCAATGCTGTTTTAGGGCTAAAGATAGGGTAAGGTTACTGTTAGTGTAATAATAGCATACAGGTTATTCTATTCTTACACTAGCAGTACCCCTACCCTAAACTTGTTGGTCAGTATAGGGTTAGCATTAACTTTCAAAAATTATTTTGATTCTAAACATATTGTGTATTTAACAATCAGGACTGATATATATTAATCTATTTTGAGTTGCTTTTAATTACTTGCACTGCATGTGTTAATTTTCCTTTTATTTCTAATTAGGTATACATATAGGATATTAAATGAAATCCCTTGATGTCCTTTAAAAAAAATATATATATAATGCGTTTTGTGGCTCATTTAAAGGGAAACCCTTAATTTACAGTGAAACAACGCTGTAGATCAAATTCAAGGTTTTTGTTTTGGTTCTGTCCTTAAATACCAAAATAAGGTGGAAAATATTGGCTTGTCCTCTCCATTTTGCCAGATAATTTTTTTTTTTTTTGTTTCTTTACCATGAGTAACTTCCTTGGCTAAATTTTATTACAATATTTATGGGAACACTATTGGGTCAGGGTTGCAAACATGTATTCCTGACCCAATAGTGTTAAAAACACCATGTAGCCCTCCTGGCCCCCATAAATATAGTAAAATCTTACTTTTATTCCAGTCGTTTGCTGCTGATTCTGCTCCTGATCTGCCTGCTTGGCTGACATCATCAGAAGTGTTGATCAAAAGCCAATCACAATGCTTTCACATACAAAAGCATTTGATTGGCTGATCTTGTCAAGGTGGCAGAGCCAGCATAAACCAAACACAGCCCCGGCCAATCAGCATATCCTTATAGAAATGCATTGAATCAATGCATCTCTATGAGAAAAGTTCAGTGTCTCCATGCAGAGGGTGGAGACACTGAATGTCATTGCTGCACACTGTGCAGCACTGCCCTGGGTAGCACCCCTGGCAGCTATCTGAGGAGTGACCAGTGAAGTTATCACTAGGCTGTAATGTAAACACTGCATTTTCTCTGAAAAGACAGTGTTTACAGCAAAAAGCTTGAAGGAAAGGATTCTGCTCACCAGAACAAATTCAATAAGCTGTAGTTGTTCTGGTGACTATAGTGTCCCTTTAATATAATTCAGTGTCAGACTTGCAATAAAAGAAAACCAAACTCCCTTTTTGGCTGGGGAGGCCATCTTCCTATTACTATATGATTGAACTGAAGCCCCATTTCATACCAGAATTCAAATAAAAAAAATAATAAATATTAACGTGTCTGTGTGCAGCAATCTTATACAATCAATCTCATCATTTATTTGAAAAAAATGTAGATTCATCAAAGCAAAATATTCTGCAACATGAAATAATTTGTTTTTCCGTCACTTCTTGAACATGCTGATATTTAATCTCTGATCCCTTTCGTTTGACAGGGTGTGGAATTCTTTGATGAAAAGCTAAATTCTCTGTGCATGGCTTGGCTTGTTGATCATGGTAAGCACTAAGGATATTGTACATTATATGGCACCAGGTTAATTTAATTTACCATTAACAATCCAGAAATACGGCCAACAGTGAGACATTAGGTAGGATCACCCTTTATGCCAATCAATGCAGTACAGAAATGTCATGGGAAATTCTGTCATTGTCACTGAAACGATTTATAAAACTCCTTAATGCATCACCTATCTATTATGTATTATATGCAAAACACTTGCATAGCTGCAATTTAAGATTAACTGCTCTATTGAACTTCTATTAGCTACTCCATATCACATCTGTCGTTTAAATGATACATCTGTGTTGCAACTAACACCTTTATCAAATGTGCAGCTTCTACCCACCTCTTTCTGCAGTTAACTTCATGGAACCTAATTATTTTCAACTTCTATAGTGATTTCTTTGATGTGAATCTTGTCCACCATAAAAATCACAATCTCCGTTTTTGGCTCCACTTTCAATTTTAGATTGTAAGCTTTTGTACCATTTTTTTATGTTTGTGACACTAATGCAAATATAAACCTAACAGACAAGACACTCCTTCCTTTTATGTCTATAGCTGGTGGGATAGCCCATTGTAATGCGCTGCAGAATTTGATGGCGCTATATAAATACCATAATAATAGCCAGGCAGATAGGAGTCCAGCAGCATATCATCAGTAGCTGTATCTCATATTTAGCAAGAGCTGACTATCGCTTTCCGAGTTGATGATGATTATTATATCCCATATTCTACTGTCTGTGTTCACGTGTATGTAATCACTAGGCTTTGTAAACCTCATGATCTAAGGGTGGGGTATAAAACAATGTATAGCTTTTCATTTTAGTAGTAATTCATCTATAATGTTGTGTAACTTAATATATAACCATCTAAACCAGTTTGGTAAATATGAATCATTTGAATATGAATCAACGTGTGTTTCCCTTGCTGTCTTCTTGATGGAGCCGTTTAAAACGCTCCCTTTCATGTGATTGATCTGATTTTTGACTGCTCTCTGCTGTTCCTCCGTCAGTTTATGCCATCCGAGAAGCTGCCACAAACAATCTCATGAAGTTGGTGGAGAAGTTTGGTGCAGAGTGGGCCCAGAATACAATTGTTCCCAAAGTTTTGGCCATGGCAAATGATCCCAACTATCTTCACAGAATGACAACCCTTTTTTGTGTTAATGTGAGTATTTGGACATATTACATAGATGGTTATTTGTTTTGTTCATTTAGACCATAAATCGAGTTCCCTGGTTTACAAAAAAATGAATTCAGTTGTAAGCTGCTCTCGTTATTCAGCGTGAGTGCAGGGTTTTTAATAAATTCTGCATGCTAGAACTTGGAATTTTGCATCATTGCTGTCATGTCATGTGGTTAGATTCTTTTAAAGGGAAACTCCAGTGCCAGGAAAACAATCCGTTTTCCTGGTACTGCAGGTCCCCTCTCCCTCCCACCCACCAATCCCCAGTTACTGAAGGGGTGAAAACCCCTTCAGTAACTTACCTGAGGCAGCGACTATGTCCCACATCGCTGCTTCTTCCTCCGCACTGCTCCTCCCTGTGATTGCGTCGGCCGGTAGGCGAGACTGATCCCCGCCCACCGGCCGGGGAGACCTAATGCGCATGAGCGGCAATGTCGCGCATGCACATTAGAGCTCCCCATAGGAAAGCTTTGAAAATGCTCTTCAATGCTTTCCTATGGGGAAATGAGCGACACTGGAAGTCCTCACATAGCGCGCTAGAAACCAGGAAGTGTCTAGTAGACAGCCACTAGAGGAGGAGGTAACCCTGCAAGGTAATTATTGCAGTTCATAAAATAAAACTGCAATAATTACACTTGCAGGGTTAAGAGTAGTGGGAGTTGGCACCCAGACCACTCCAATGGGCAGAAGGGGTCTGGGTGCCTGGAGTATCCCTTTAAGGGAAACTATTCTCATCAGAACTATAACTACTTCTTCATGAAATGCTTCTAGTTTATGTAGCCTGTCCCTGTGGGCTCACCAGTGTAAAAGCTGCCTTTTCCAAGAAAGTTGCTGCCATTGAATACCTATAGTGGTTGTCACTCAGGCAAGCCAATAGAGGGGCTTCCTGGATTTGTTCCTGCAAGGATTGCAGGACTAACTTTCCTAATCTCCACACTGCATGAAGACTTTAAACGCTCCCTATATAGATGCCTAGACTCAGTGTTTCTGTATGAGCAGGTGCTGATTGTGCAGCAAATCGCTGCTCTGAGCCAATCGCACTAGCCTCCCAATTCTTCCTTATGGCACCATAACAACTTCATTCAGATAAAATGAGCAGATGCTAAATGAATATTAAACTATTATGCAATATTTATGGTAGTTAGGGCGCTATATTTATGTGAAATTTGTTGAGCGAATACTTTCTGTTAAACTAGCAATCTCATGGTTTGGTGCAATATGTCTTTAACATCATCTTTTTGCAGGCCTTGTCTGAAACCTGTGGGAAAGATATAACCACGAAGCTGATGCTTCCAATTGTTTTAAAAATGGCAGCTGATCAAGTGGCAAATGTGCGTTTTAATGTGGCTAAATCACTGCAAAGAATAGGACCAGTACTGGATAGCAAGTAAGTCATTTAGAATTGTGGAAGAGTTGAAAAGCTATCTTGCTTAATCTCTCAAAACAATGATCTAGTGTTGCCCAATATTTATTTTTCAAAACTTTGCTGTAGGTCTGGGATATCCGTGGACGTTGGACATTAAAACCGTTAACCTTTTTTTTTTTTTTTTCAAAACATTTGCATTGCTTTGTTTACGTCCAAATTGCATGAATATATAAATATACCTTTTTAAAGGAACATTAAAAGTAAAGATATATTTTATTTTTATTTAAGACATTGTCTGAAAAACAGCATCTCTGCTCCAAATTAAGATGAAGTGGTTTTGGACTTAGTGTTCCTTTAAAGGTTTCTGGTAATGTCACATTATTTTATTTTAAAGGACACCGAGTATTCTAAAGTCTGCAGCGTGTTGTAATGGTTATGTTGCTACAGTCTGTGAGGTCGGTTTTCTTTTGAAACTGTTTTGGAGAGGTTTGACAAATACAGAGGCTCTCAGGTACCCATTAGTCTCCTCTACTGAAGCCACGTTGAGATAAACTACACTCCCTGGTTTCTCATGTTGAGACATTGTCCAACTTGAATGGCAATTATAGGCAGATTAAAAGGGGATCGCACACACAGACTTGTAGAACCATAACCACTACACAACCGCTATAGTTGTTATGGTACATAGTGACACTAAATATTTTCTAACAGAATATTGGTCTGCCTCCACATGCTGCTGTATTATCGTGCTGTGTAATTGCGCAGTTTCTGCTTGAATGGTAGTAAACGGTTAACAATCTGTATATTTTATCTGTGCTTTTCATAGAGGCGTATTTTATGTTTTGCAGCACGTTGCAGTCTGAGGTCAAGCCTGTATTGCAGAAGCTTGGGCAGGATGAGGACATGGACGTGAAATACTTTGCCCAGGAGGCATTGACCGGTATGAGTTAATTGGCGGCATCCATCACGAATGCTATATTACTGTGAATGCGTCATATAGACCTGAATCATTTAATAGGTAGAAAGTATTTTCCTGGAGTCTAGAAAAGAGTTCCATTAAAGAACAATTAATATATATGACAGTTACCAAGAGAGGATGCACTGAGCTTATTACATGCTTTCAGTATAACCATTTAACCTCATTGACGTGGTTTTACTGTCTGTAAAATCAGAAATAGTAATGTCAAATTTTATTTTTTTTAATGACACTGCAACTTTGCAAGATAGCGGTAAATGTATACATTGGGAGTATTGTTGTTCTCAGACGAGTAAGCAAGGTTTGATCATAGTACCACATGTTAACAAAATGTCCAGTAAAAATAAAATAAAAAAATATTTACCATAAACTGAGGACGAATACTAGTACGTTAAGGCATGTTCTAGACCAGGGGTAGGCAACCTTTTAGTAGCACTGTGCCGATATAGGATTGTGATGTCCCGTAGCGTGCCGATCCTATTTTTCTAAATTGAGGTGTGTATGCTGCCGTATTCTGCTTGTGTTATATTTACTGTAATTGCTTTGTGTGTGGATGGATATGTCACATTGTGTGTTTGGTTGTGTGTGGGGGCTGTTTGGGGTATTGCATGTGAGAGGCTGCATGTGGGATTGTGTGCGTGTATGTGGATTGTTAGTGGTGTTGCGTTTGTGGGGATTGTGTCTATGTTTGTGTGTAGGCTGTTCATATTATTTTGTATGAGGGGAGGCTTATTCTGCAGGTCTGTGCATATCTAGCAGTGTGGGTGGCTTCCCTGGGTTCCAGTGGGGACCAGGCTGGCCAGGTACCGGTCAGAGACAGGAGCTGCAACAGAAGCTGCAGGCTGCTCTACTACAGTGTTGGTTCCCATTGACAAGTGCTGGGAGGAACTGATCTGAGATCACTTCCTCTATGTGCTGCAATGCATAAATTGAGGATTGTCCTTCACTACCTCTTCGTATTAGCAGATATCTGAAGTTTCACTGAGACTCCTGATAGGTCAGAGCCTGTTTGGCTCTAGCAGCTTTGAGTGCCGTGGAAAGACACCTCGAGTGCCGTTCATGGCACTAGTGCCGCAGGTTGCCTACCCCTGTTCTAGACCATTTGAGATTCTCTAGAGTTTCTGCTTTTAGAAATCGTAGTCCTTTGTACATTACTTGAACAGTCAACTTGCTGTAATGCACCAAAATGACATAAGACCATTAAATCCATCTGTCAGAGTTCTAACTGTAAAATCAGCTGAACACACACACACGGCAAAAATGCCCAAATTGCTTGTGTCCTCAAGTACAAAACACGCAAACCGAAGCTTGGTTCTTAAGGTGGTTATATACTGTGTTTTTAAGGTCCTTGCCTTTCCTGCTATTGCAACTTATATGTTTACTCAACACCTATTTTTAAAAATTTGGATTCTTGGGTGCTTTTTAAATAGAAATTCTAACTGAATTCCTGCTCTCTATTTTGCAGTTCTTGCATTGGCGTAACGAAGATGCTGGTGATCCCCACCCCCATTGTTTGTTCAGTATGTAGTAAAACAATTGTTTTGAAACTCTGCGGAACAACCTTTCAAGACCTCAATTCTACAAATGGCAACTACTGTTGGAAGACCACATTCCCTCACATGTGCCTCTTCTAAAAGACTTATTTCATTGTGTTATTATTTTTTCTTTTTAAATGTGATGGTTTTTTTTTTTGTTTGGTTTTTTTTAACATTATTTATGAATTTCCAAATCACTTCGGTGCAGTTTAATGGAAGTAGTATTTACTGGTGGTGGTCAGTTCAACAACTAGGCATCCGAAGATATTTTAAGTAACAATAAAATCAGACAATACTTAGAATATGTGGATTCTGGTAACAACTGCCTTAAAATATCACCTTAAGACGCCATCAATGTAATCTTTATTTTTGTTAAATCACTTACCAACATAGACATCATGTAAGCAGTAAGTTAAACACTGGTGTTGCATTTAAAATCTTCCCCTTTTTATGTCACATCTACAAATAACTACAGCCTCCTTCCACTGACAGTTGGCATTTACTACTGAAATCTCACGATTAGCAAAAGTTACTATAGTGTCCCATCTATCTAGGTGCTCCTGCCCCCAATGTGTGAGGGTTTGAAAGGGTGAGTATTCCTTACCTTTTAGCTCTCGCTGCCATTTTTACTATTTGGCTGAGATAATCAGTGTTGAAGATCTCAGCCAATCCAATGCTATCCCATTGGGAGGCTAGAGTGCATTAGTGGCAAAACGCGGTGCTGTGCCAATCAAATGAGCACCATTTGATCTATAACCAAGTTTTACACGGTTATAGCAGAGGAAGCAGCCAGGTGACTGTCAAGGAAAAGCAGCAATGTTTTACATTGCAGGCTTGAGTAGACAAGGGCACTGCACCAAGACCACTTTTTTGAGATGAGGTGGCCTTAGTTGTCATTAGTGTCCCCTAAGTGCAAAATCCCTTTTCATGCGTCATTGATATCGTTGCACTTGTGCCTGCTGAAACAGACAATACGTCATGTCCGCAAGATAATAGAGTAAATGTGAGCTGGCACAGGAAGTAGGCAAAAAAGACATGGATAAACCTTTAAACACAAGAAGAGTGTTCTTTAACTCACCGGTTGAATTAGTTTTACATTGTCATTAATGCATTTTAACTAGATATATTAATAAACTTGACATAAAACAGATCAGTTTTCCTGTAAATATGGTCATTTATGGAGGATCATACTGCTGTAAAATAGAGGGAACCGTTTGGTGGCTCAGTTAAGGAAATTTACAAATTAATTAACCACCACTTAATTCCTTTATCAGATTAAATTGTAACCTCTCCCCTGATGCTTTGAGCATTATGGGAAATGTAGTCCATGATATCTGGAGTGCCGAAGGTTGCCTATTCTTGCCATATTCTATAGAGAAGCAGGAGGTGGGACTTAACTAAGGTGGGTTAAAATGTGTATGTAAAGTCTGAACTTATCGAACTTAATGCCGTCCTGAAAAGAAGCCTTTTTATGTTCTAAGGTTTCCAGCCGTAAATGGTTAACTTACTAGAACCTAGTTCTTCGGAAAGCAACAATGATTTCACTGGGAAATTGTTTTGCATTAAACATAAAAAATGTTGTGACTTTACTTAACGTGTTGCAAACGATGTGCATTTTAATATTCAATCTTTTATTTGTTGCCGCCATATCCCATGCCATAGGAGAGGCCCTTGAAGTCTGTCTAGTATAACTGTTTTACTGTTGGCTGAAGTTAAATAGTTAATGAACAATGATTTTCATGCTTGTTTTGCATGTATGGCATGATCAGGGTTAACACCTGCCGACTGCTTAGCAGTGTGTTTTCGGGTCACAATTTAGTTTCCGATCTCCTTGGCGGAGAACACAGCATTTTATCTCTATATACATTAGCTAGCTGGTCTGCTTTGCACCTGATGCCTGGACAAAAGTTGCATTTGTTTTGCAAAGTATGTACTTCCCCTCTGCACTTGAAATGTCGGAACAAAGCTGTCACTAAATTACAAAACAAAACTGAGGTTCTTTTACTTTGGGACATTCCTTGAAGGTTAACTCAATATTGACTGTAGAAATTGTCATGTATGTGCTTGATGAAAAAGGAAATAAAACATTATTCAACTCGCTGGTATGTTTTATTTTGTTTGTACTATGTGACTTTGGTGTTGGGATGTCTTGAGGTTTCTAGAAGTAATTTAGTTTTGTTTTTTAGATATCATTTAAGGTTTACATTTCTGCAGCGGAGCATTCCCCATTGACAAGGCTTTCCCCCTTTTAGAGGTTTACCCCACACGCTTATTTTTATAAGTGAGCCCAGTAGAGGGGACTGCATTGTACACTTGATGCATGAACATACCAGCTGCGGTTTTCTTGCTAATATATAACGCCTTAATACACTCACCGTAATGTCTGTCTCTAAACACCAAATAGCTGATATCAGTGTAAAGGGACAGTATGGTATTCATATCATGTGATAAAGGACCACTTTTTATTTTTTTATTTTTTTTTATTTCCATATTACTAGTTTTTTGGTAGATTGGCTAAGATGCTTTTCTCTTGTTAAGCAACCATATTTCTTTAAAGAAGCGGTATAGTATCAGGAATACAAACGTGTATTTCTGACACTATAGAGGTTAAGTGGTGGTTTACATGTAATTTTCCAGTCCCGTGTGGGTCTTGTTGCAGCAGGCTCCACCCATGCTCCACTTTCTTGGCTGAGAACATCAATTTTGCAACACATTGGGAGGCTATTGCGCATGCACGGCAAAACGCCACTCTGCGCCAATCAGCAGCTCCTCATTGAGTCAATGCATCTCCATGAGAAACGTTCAACGTCTCCATTTCAGTACTGACCCAGAAAGAACCTCTAGTGGCTGAGTATCTGCACCTAGAGATGTCCCTAAGCAGCAATGTAAACACTGCCTTTACATTAAAATGCCTGCAGGGACAGGTTATAGACACCGGAACCACTACATTAAAGGGACACTATAGTCACTTGAACAACTTTAGCTTAATGAAGCAGTTTTGGTGTATAGAACATGCCCCTGCAGCCTCACTGCTCAATCCTCTGCCATTTAGGAGTTAAATCCCTTTGTTTATGAACCCTAGTCACACCTCCCTGCATGTGACTTGCACAGCCTTCCATAAACACTTCCTGTAAAGAGAGCCCTATTTAGGCTTTCTTTATTGCAAGTTTTGTTTAATTAAGATTTTCTTATCCCCTGCTATGTTAATAGCTTGCTTTAATAGCTTGCAAGAGCCTCCTGTATGTGATTAAAGTTGAATTTAGAGAGAGATACAATTATTAAGGTAAATTACATCTTTTTGAAAGTGAAACCAGTTTTTTTTGTTTTTTTTTTCATACAGGCTCTGTCAATCATAGCCAGGGGAGGTGTGACTAGGGCTGCATAAACAGAAACAAAGTGATTTAACTCCTAAATGACAGTGAATTGAGCAGTGAAATTGCAGGGGAATGATCTATACACTAAAACTGCTTTATTTAGCTAAAGTAATTTAGGTGACTATAGTGTTCCTTTAAACTATAGTTGTTCTGGTGACTATAGTGTCCCTTTAAAGAAATCTTTTAATCTACATATTGCATTTTATTTAGTAAACCATGCATTGCGGTATAGGGGGGACGATGGCTGTTTTCAGGCCAAAATATAGCTAAAATCAGTGTTCTAAATGAAAGCTTTTGGTTCTATACTTAGGACCCCAAGTATAGCTGTGCAGTGCGGTTGTACAGCAGTATTCATGGTACCAGCCCAGCCGCTCTGTGAACTCCGTGGCCAGCCCGGCCGCTCTGTGAACTCCGTGGCCAGCCCGGCCGCTCTGTGAACTCCGTGGCCAGCCCGGCCGCTCTGTGAACTCCGTGGCCAGCCCGGCCGCTCTGTGAACTCCGTGGCCAGCCCGGCCGCTCTGTGAACTCCGTGGCCAGCCCGGCCGCTCTGTGAACTCCGTGGCCAGCCCGGCCGCTCTGTGAACTCCGTGGCCAGCCCGGCCGCTCTGTGAACTCCGTGGCCAGCCCGGCCGCTCTGTGAACTCCGTGGCCAGCCCGGCCGCTCTGTGAACTCCGTGGCCAGCCCGGCCGCTCTGTGAACTCCGTGGCCAGCCCGGCCGCTCTGTGAACTCCGTGGCCAGCCCGGCCGCTCTGTGAACTCCGTGGCCAGCCCGGCCGCTCTGTGAACTCCGTGGCCAGCCCAGCATTTTGACATTTCTATTTTTCCCTCTTGTTTTTCTGTGAACGTTGTCAACTCTGAAACAATATTTTTTCGTGTACTTACAATCTAGAGAACCTTATTTTATGTAGATGAAATGTGTTCACAGCACATTTATTTAATAAACTATAACATTAAAAATCCAATCAAAAGAATAACTCCAATTCCTCTACTTAAATTGTAATTTTTTTTTCTTGAGGATTGCTCTTTTGATTTTAGTTATTTTTAACATTGTATAGCGCCATCAAATTCAGTAGGGCTGTACAATGGGTGCACGAACTGACATGTAGTTGTAACCAGACAAGTTGGACACACAGGAACAGAGGGGTTGAGGACACTGCTCAATGAGCTTACATGCTAGAGGGAGTGAGGTATGGGGGCACAAAAGGTAACTAGTATTAGGGAAGTATTTTGGTAGACTAGTATTCTACCAAAAACTTAGTAGGTTTTTTTTTTTTTTTTTTATAAATGATAGTTGCAGGAGAGGAATCATTTGGGAACTATCAACAATTTAATGTTTTTAATTCTTTTTGGGGAATTTATACTGGTTGAGCATGTGTGACCAGGCCTTTTTGGCACCATGCCTTCATTCTACCACAATTTCACACTTTCTGTATAAATGCTCCCATATGATATATTGATAATCTTTATTTATACATAATACGATCTGAATAAAATATTTTTTTTTAAATGTTTTCACTAAAGCATTAGGGATTCCCTCTGCTGACAGCAGCAGATGGATTTCCTAGCTCTCACCGCACATTGCGCTCTGTGACCACTCTGTACTGTGTGATTACAGCATGAGGGGGATATCTATAGCCAGTGCTGGGAGCAGGCATTGAAACCTAGCTCAGTAACGGTCACTGGGCAGGGGGGCATGCGCTGAAAAATATATATATATATATATATATATATATAAATAACGCCATACTGTGTGTTTTTTTGTTTTTTAAATTTATTTATATATATTAGTAAAAAATACACATGCGTGTGTATGTATAGATTGTAAAAATAAACTAATTTTAAAAAAATTATATATATATATATATATTTTTTTTTATTCCAACCATTATTACATTGCCGCAATAGGAGTCTAGGAGCTGCCAGTAGGGGGACTGAGCTGTCAGACAGTCCCCCAGGCTGCTAAAAAGTAAATATATAAATATAAAATGCTTTAATTATTTTATATTATACATATATAATGCATATGTGAATTCATTATAAGTGTACTTTGAGATATATACCTCAAAATACACTTAATGAAATCTTATGTATAATATTAAATGCTTTAATTATAATATATATACGCACGCACGCACGCTAACTTTGTCCAGCGTTTGTGTCAGGATTACCAGTTGATCCAGCATGCAGTACTGTCACACCTAGGACTTAGAATGGCCGGACTTAACGTCTTCAAGAATAGTCAAAATACTTGCCGGGTCAGGGACACCGAATCAGACACAAAGATGAGGGAAACTCAAAAGTCAAGGATATCAGGGAAGTCAAATACACAAAGATCAGGAACACACTCTTTGATAACCATAGGCATTAACCATGACAGGGCAATAAGCAAGAGGAGAGCTGTGTTTAAATACCCCTCCTGTGGATCCGATTGGCTGTAACTGGCCTTTGACCCCAAATGCAATTACCAGGTTTCCCTGTGCATGATTGCTGCTGGGGACAACTTTTCCTGTCAGGACAGTAAATGAAATTAACCACATTTTTATGTGCGGATGAATACGTGACAGTTTGTGACTAAGTGGCTACTACAAAAGACTGGAAATAACCAATTTTGAATACCCTGGGTTGTCTATATTTGAAAATGGTATGCCATGACGGGGTTATTTCACATTCCTGGGCCACCATGTGGTCTCCAAGGCAACACGGACCCAGCAAACCAATCTGGCAAACTGAATTGGGCAAACCCTATATTGACCCTGTAACTTTCCAAAACACCATAAAACCTGTACACGGGGGGTATTATTATACTCGGGAGAATTTGCTGAACATAAATATGAGTGTTTAAAACAGTAAAACTTATCACGACAAGGAAATCACCAGTAAAAGTGCAGTTTTTGTGTAAAAAGAAATGCAAAAATCAAATATGAACGCTAACTTTGGCAAGCGTTTGTGGCTAAGTGGCTACTACAAAAGTCTGGACATACCCCATTTTGGGTTGTCTACTTTTACAAATGGTATGCCATGATGGGGTTAAATTTCTTTCCTGGACTGCTATACGGTCTCAGAGGCAACATAGGCCCAGCAAACCAACCTGGCAAATTTCAGTGTGCAAACATTGAAAAGGGAAAAGCCCTAGATTTGACTCCTGTAAGTTTGCAAAAACCCATAAAACCTGTACATTGGGGGCACTAATGTACTCAGGAGATGCTGAACACTTATTGGGGTGTTCTTTGTCAGTAACACATAACCGGAACTTAAAATCCATGCCTAAAGTACACTGTAAGAGAAAAATAAAACAAAAAAGTGATTACCCAAAAGTTTGACAAAGACTGGTGTTAGAATTAGTGCATGGAAAGTGTTAAAATACCACCATTTGAAATATGGTTTGATGGGGGGTAAATTCCATTGGCCGGCTTCAAAAATGTCCCAAATAGGACATGGGTGCATGATGACCAGCTGTGAAAATTCCAAGTTGGGAAAACTGGAATGCGCACCCTCCAAATAAGGTCTTTTAGCCCCCAGAGAACCCGACATACCTCTACATGGGTGGTATCACTGTACTCAGGAGATGTTGCTGAACACATATTGGGGTGTTCTTTGGCCGTAACCCTTTAAGTTCTCCGTAAATGTATTCTTAAATTGCTATGTGCGTTAAACAAAATCACCATTTATTTTTTAATTTGGCATAGATTGGTGGTAAAATGGTTGCATGGTAAGAGTCAAAATGTTTAATACCTTACCTAGTATAATACCTTAGGTTGTCTTCTTTTAAGAAATATATACATGTGAAGGGTTATTCAGGGATTCCTGACAGATATCAGTGTTACAATGTAACTTGCGTTAATTTTATTTTAATTTTAAATGTAAATCTTTAGAAAGACCATTTAATGGCGAGAAAAACGGCATATAATATGTGTGGGTGCAGTAAATGAGTAAGAGGGAAAATTACAGCTAAACACAAACAGCGCAAAAATGTAAAAACAGCCCTGGTCCTTGACGGTAAGAAAATTGAAAAACAGTCTGGTCACTAAGGGGTTAAAGGTCAATTTACAGAGTAGGAGATAAAAACTTCTAAATTAAGTTACACCTGATTGAAAGTGAAACCATCGTGTTGTCATGCAGACTGTGTCAGTCACAGCCAGGGGAGGTGTGGCTATGGCTGCATAAACAGAAACAAAAGTGATTTAACTCCCAAATGGCAGAGAATTGATCAGTGAAATTTCAGAGTCATGATCTATACACACAAATAGCTTCATTAGGCTAACGTTGTTTTGGAGATTATAGTGTCCCTTTAAAGGGT
Organism: Pelobates fuscus; assembly: GCF_036172605.1. Classification (NCBI taxonomy): domain Eukaryota; kingdom Metazoa; phylum Chordata; class Amphibia; order Anura; family Pelobatidae; genus Pelobates; species Pelobates fuscus. The sequence goes on along the minus strand of NC_086327.1, from coordinate 126,036,366 downwards.
CCCTCTTTGTTCATTTGTAGTGTTGGGAGGTGTGTATTAGACTTGTGCACAAATACATTGCAGATGGTATGAGCAAATCTCATTCCTTTGATTCAAGTGCTGAATTGTGAATTGATCCTTCTGAGATTTACTTGTAGAGTCTTATTCATTGATTAAGAATCCACAGATAAATCCCGGATGGATCAATTTGTTCAGGCGTAGATTAAAGGGAATTTGATTTGTTCATGCTATCTGAAACGCACTAATGCACAAGTCTAGTATGCATCTATGTATGAGAAGTGTTCTGTTCTAAAAAGTTGTCTAATGTACTAAACGTAAGACAATCACCATGGAAACCATTGGAACTAGCTGGCACAATGCAATGGTAATGCTGAGGTAGAGGTTTTGTTTTTTTCCATGCCTGCAACTGCTTTGTTTTTTTATTTTACAAAAAGTGCAGATAATTTTTTTTTTTTTTTTTATTCTTTTCTAAATTAACTGTGTCAATAAGACAAGTCCTGTTACTTCCTGGTTTGGTTAGCTCGGTGAAGCTAAACTCAAGAGGCAGATACTGCCCAAAGCACCTGTCTTGTAAAGACGTCTGAGCTACATTGGGAAGTCTGTGATTGGACAGACACAGAAAGTCTGGGCAGGATTAAAAGGGGAGGGCTTGCAAAGGCTGCAGACAAGATATATGTACCTATTACAATATGTTTTTTAATATTTCCGTAGTGGGGAAAAAAATACATAATTAAAAGCATGCATGTTAATTTTAGGGCTATATCTACTAAACTGTGATTTTTTTTTATTTTGGCAGTGGAGTGTCCCTTTAAGCCATACACAGGCAACTTTTAGTTTTGTTTATATAACTGAGCTGATGCATACTATAACAACTGCTGCCAGCCAGGAGTAGTGGGAGTTTGAGTGTGTGGCTTAATTCTGTGATATTTACTTTTTTATTACATAGCCATGTTACAGTGCTGCACACTTTCCTCCCCCTCCACCATATGTGTCCTATTATGGTTAATTAGTTTGCAGGGGTTCCTAACAATACCTCTTTCTGTCTAATGAGAGGTTTTGCCTTTTAACTGAAATGGATTGTTAGCATGGGATTTGATTGTTAGCATGGGATTTGCTCAAGAATTCTACCTTGGTGTGGCAGGTGAGCTTACACTTTAATTGCAGTGGTACTAAAAACATGTTATTTAAATGTGTATAGGGATTGAAACAGGCAACTTGTTTTGGGGGTTTGAGCATTTAAAATGTGCAAGCACATCTTGCCTATGGCTGAGTGTGATTGGCCTTGCAGTCAGAGACTGGGATTTCAATGATAATGATATGTGCCTGCTCTGTGCTAAGCAGCAGGTATAATTAGGGACAAAGCAGCGATCCGAGGGATTTAAATTGTCTCTCAGTGACGTTTTGTTTCATTCCTGCACTACCTGATCGGCTGTACATGCCTCTTGTTTCAGGTCATGCACTCTCTGTACGTGAACAACCTGTTCATTGTTCTTATACAATGGGGCGTTGGGTGAAGCTCCAAGCGCAGGAACAGAGTCCCCATTACCTGGATTAATCTAACAAAGAATGTTTTGTATAGGGTGAAACCATGACATCTGCCGGACATCCCACATAACGTTAAATAGGAGTTAGACTTTAATCATTCAGCTTTTACCTACGGCTTTAATGTTGTTGGCAATCCAAGGTTAGCAAGAGAGTAAGGCATCACTTAAAGTGACGTTATTCTTGAGTAAGCGCTGTCTGTAGCCGGACACTTGTATTTACCGTGTTCTGTTTGCTGAGCTACCTTCTATAAACTGGGTTATTCACTGAAGTGAGAATTCAAAGTGGAGTTAAAACTTAAGGCCAAAGTAGCCGAATTGGAAGCATAGCTGAGTTAGAGAATGTTTCCAGTATGGCTATTTATGCCTTGAATTTGAGATTCACTTTGAATTCACCTTGAAATCTCACGTTGGTGAATAACACGTTTAATATATTCCTGAATCCTGTACCTATTACTGCATGCATTGCACGTTACTGACTCCTATACCTGATATTACTGCATGCATTGCACGTTACTGACTCCTATACCTGATATTACTGCATGCATTGCACGTTACTGAATCCTGTACCTGATATTACTGCATGCATTGCACGTTACGACTCCTATACCTGACATTGCTGCATGCATTGCACGTTACTGAATCCTGTACCTGATATTACTGCATGCATTGCACGTTACCGACTCCTATACCTGACATTGCTGCATGCATTGCACGTTACCAGCTCCTATACCTGACATTGCTGCATGCATTGCACGTTACCGACTCCTATACCTGACATTGCTACATGCATTGCACGTTGCTGACTTCTATACCTGACATTGCTGCATGCATTGCACGTTACCGACTCCTATACCTGATATTACTGCATGCATTGCACGTTACCGACTCCTATACCTGATATTGCTGCATTCATTGCACGTTACTGACTCCTATACCTGATATCGCTGCATGCATTGCACGTTACCGACTCCTATACCTGACATTGCTGCATGCATTGCACGTTACCGACTCCTATACCTGATATTACTGCATGCATTGCACGTTACTGACTCCTATACCTGATATTGCTGCATTCATTGCACGTTACTGACTCCTATACCGGATATTACTGCATGCATTGCACGTTACCGACTCCTATACCTGATATTACTGCATGCATTGCACGTTACTGACTCCTATACCTGACATTGCTGCATGCATTGCACATTACCGACTCCTATACCTGACATTGCTGCATGCATTGCACGTTACCAACTCCTATACCTGAAATTGCTGCATTCACTGCACGTTACCGACTCCTATACCTGATATTGCTGCATGCATTGCACGTTACCGACTCCTATACCTGACATTGCTGCATGCATTGCACGTTACCAGCTCCTATACCTGACATTGCTGCATGCATTGCACGTTACCGACTCCTATACCTGACATTGCTACATGCATTGCACGTTGCTGACTTCTATACCTGACATTGCTGCATGCATTGCACGTTACCGACTCCTATACCTGATATTACTGCATGCATTGCACGTTACCGACTCCTATACCTGATATTGCTGCATTCACTGCACGTTACCGACTCCTATACCTGATATTGCTGCATGCATTGCACGTTACCGACTCCTATACCTGACATTGCTGCATGCATTGCACGTTACCAACTCCTATACCTGACATTGCTGCATGCATTGCACGTTACCGACTCCTATACCTGACATTGCTACATGCATTGCACGTTGCTGACTTCTATACCTGACATTGCTGCATGCATTGCACGTTACCGACTCCTATACCTGATATTACTGCATGCATTGCACGTTACTGACTCCTATACCTGATATTGCTGCATTCATTGCACGTTACTGACTCCTATACCTGATATCGCTGCATGCATTGCACGTTACCGACTCCTATACCTGATATTACTGCATGCATTGCACGTTACTGACTCCTATACCTGACATTGCTGCATGCATTGCACATTACCGACTCCTATACCTGACATTGCTGCATGCATTGCACGTTACCGACTCCTATACCTGATATTGCTGCATTCACTGCACGTTACCGACTCCTATACCTGATATTGCTGCATGCATTGCACGTTACCGACTCCTATACCTGACATTGCTGCATTCACTGCACGTTACCGACTCCTATACCTGACATTGCTACATGCATTGCACGTTGCTGACTTCTATACCTGACATTGCTGCATGCATTGCACGTTACCGACTCCTATACCTGATATTACTGCATGCATTGCACGTTACTGACTCCTATACCTGATATTACTGCATGCATTGCACGTTACCGACTCCTATACCTGACTTTGCTACATGCATTGCACGTTGCTGACTTCTATACCTGACATTGCTGCATGCATTGCACGTTACGACTCCTATACCTGATATTGCTGCATTCATTACACGTTACCGACTCCTATACCTGACATTGCTGCATGCATTGCACGTTACGACTCCTATACCTGATATTGCTGCATTCATTACACGTTACCGACTCCTATACCTGACATTGCTGCATGCATTGCACGTTACCGACTCCTATACCTGACATTGCTGCATGCATTGCACGTTACCGACTCCTATACCTGACATTGCTGCATGCATTGCACGTTACCGACTCCTATACCTGACATTGCTGCATGCATTGCACGTTACCGACTCCTATACCTGACATTGCTGCATGCATTGCACGTTACGACTCCTATACCTGACATTGCTGCATGCATTGCAGGTTACCGACTCTACCTGACATTGCTGCATGCATTGCAGATTACTGGGGGACTCTGGAGAACTCAGAATCACTGCCCTTTTTTGTGAGTTTATTGCTATGGGTTTCTATGGGGCAGGCCTTATAAAACTATGAATTATTTTGCTATGGAGCTGTGTAATACACACTTTGTGTACATTTTGTACACACCTTGCCCTTTACACAGGGGAGTTTTCTTGTTGCGGAACTGGTAATGCAGCCCCCATGTTACTGGTGGTTCTGTTGTTGAGTTCTTTCACACCCCTTACATATTACAGGGAGTTCTGTGATACACCCTGTGCTCACATTACTGGTAGTTCTGTCGTTGTGGAGCTCTGTGATACACCCTGTGCTCACATTACTGGCAGTTCTGTCGTTGTGGAGCTCTGTGATACACCCTGTGCTCACATTACTGGTAGTTCTGTCGCTGTGGAGCTCTGTGATACACCCTGTGCTCACATTACTGGTAGTTCTGTCATTGTGGAGCTCTGTGATACACCCTGTGCTCACATTACTGGTAGTTCTGTCGCTGTGGAGCTCTGTGATACACCCTGTGCTCACATTACTGGTAGTTCTGTTGCTGTGGAGCTCTGTGATACACCCTGTGCTCACATTACTGGCAGTTCTGTCGTTGTGGAGCTCTGTGATACACCCTGTGCTCACATTACTGGTAGTTCTGTCGCTGTGGAGCTCTGTGATACACCCTGTGCTCACATTACTGGTAGTTCTGTCGCTGTGGAGCTCTGTGATACACCCTGTGCTCACATTACTGGTAGTTCTGTCGCTGTGGAGCTCTGTGATACACCCTGTGCTCACATTACTGGCAGTTCTGTCGCTGTGGAGCTCTGTGATACACCCTGTGCTCACATTACTGGCAGTTCTGTCGCTGTGGAGCTCTGTGATACACCCTGTGCTCACATTACTGGCAGTTCTGTCGCTGTGGAGCTCTGTGATACACCCTGTGCTCACATTACTGGCAGTTCTGTCGCTGTGGAGCTCTGTGATACACCCTGTGCTCACATTACTGGCAGTTCTGTCGCTGTGGAGCTCTGTGATACACCCTGTGCTCACATTACTGGCAGTTCTGTCGCTGTGGAGCTCTGTGATACACCCTGTGCTCACATTACTGGCAGTTCTGTCGTTGTGGAGCTCTGTGATACACCCTGTGCTCACATTACTGGCAGTTCTGTCGTTGTGGAGCTCTGTGATACACCCTGTGCTCACATTACTGGTAGTTCTGTCGTTGTGGAGCTCTGTGATACACCCTGTGCTCACATTACTGGCAGTTCTGTCGTTGTGGAGCTCTGTGATACACCCTGTGCTCACATTACTGGCAGTTCTGTCGCTGTGGAGCTCTGTGATACACCCTGTGCTCACATTACTGGCAGTTCTGTCGTTGTGGAGCTCTGTGATACACCCTGTGCTCACATTACTGGCAGTTCTGTCGTTGTTGAGCTCTGTGATACACCCTGTGCTCACATTACTGGCAGTTCTGTCGTTGTGGAGCTCTGTGATACACCCTGTGCTCACATTACTGGCAGTTCTGTCGCTGTGGAGCTCTGTGATACACCCTGTGCTCACATTACTGGCAGTTCTGTCGTTGTGGAGCTCTGTGATACACCCTGTGCTCACATTACTGGTAGTTCTGTTGCTGTGGAGCTCTGTAACGCATCCCACGCATTATTGGCAGGTCTGTCATTGTGTGGTTCCCAGCCCAGTCCTAAAGGGTGGGGAGGGGGTGAAAGACTAGACTGCCAGTCCTATCACTCTATGCCAGGAATTGAATCAAATTGTTATCAACAGCAGGGCTGCCCAACAGGTAGATCCCTAGATATTGTATAACTACAACTCCGATAAAGCTTTGTCATTCTAAATGCATTCTAAAGGCATGCAAAGCATCATGGGAGTTGTAGTTCCACAACATCTGGGGATCTACCTGTTGAAGAGCCCTGCTGTACAGCAACATCAGTGCAGTTTCTTCCGCTAACCAATGTGGAACCTGGGTGAGGGTATACTTTTTAATTCTGAGGACGCTGTACAGGTGTGTTAAAATGAGAGCGTTCAGACCCCCCCACCCCCTCTCATGGTTGGCCTTTTACACGGTGCTGGTGGATGGGGAAATAAAATCATTGTGATATATATACGGTGTCGGTTCGGGTGTCCGCTCATCCTAACGTGCTTTAATTTGGATAGAGCTTACAAATTTCACGGGAGAACGCGAAGGGCAACGCTTTATACACAAGGACATTTTCATAACATTCTATACTTGGCAAGTGCCCTCGGTGACCAGGTTATTGGAGTTAACCACGTCTGCCACTCACAAAGGGTTACAAATTATTTAAAGCCACGATGTGACTAATCAACAAAGGGATCACTTAAGCGTCTGTGAAGTAGGCAGTCAATGCAGACCATGTTTAAAATCTATTTGTTTATTGAATAACAAAAAAGATTCTCCCCCCCCCTCCTTTAAATCAAAACACCGTTTCTACAGCAACGAAAGACGTCACGGTTGTTATTGCAGGAAAGAGCATCTGCGAGGACACTGCGTTTAGCAGAGAGTGGAAACTGACAGCCAGGAAAATATAAATAAATTGATTTTCTCTTTCTCTTTTTCTTTTTCGTGGAGATAAAATTCTGAAATCTGCGGAGTTTATACTTTTATTTGTTGCTTGGTCATTGGCTGGGTTGTCTGGCATTTTGGCTGATATTTGCTGGGCTCCTGTACCCCATGAATGTCAGAGAATGATTAGAACTGATTAGTGAGTAAATTCAATTGCATTTAAAATTCCTTCGTCAAAAGGGCACGTTTTTAACGGAGGACGTTTGAGTGAGGCTGAAATTGTGCTGTGTTGATAAAATGACTACTATGACATGTAAACTCCCGCCATTTGTAATGATGCTTAGATCGAAGGGTTAGGATGAAATTTAGCTTAGTGGGGGATTACTGTGGATGAAAACTGATCTCTATTGCTAAGGGTACCTGCAGACATGCAGAATGAAGTCTGTGCTCATTGTCAAGCTGGGAATTCTGGGAGAATTGTGGACCTACTTAAAGGTAATCTATAGTGTTAGAATACAAAATTGTATTCTTAACCGTAGTGCCCTCTGGACATCCCCCAGGCTAAAAGAAACCTTTTTTTATCAATTACCGGATTCCAGACCCAATGTCCCACTGCACTGGGATGTGGACAACCTCCTCCTTTAGTCATGTGATTGGGGGGAGCTAAAATGCATGCACCATGCGATCGCATTAGGCCTTCCCTTATAGGAAAGCATTGTCTCAATGCTTTCCTATGGAAATTTCTCCGACGTTGGATGTGATGTCCAGCGTCGTTTAACCCCTTAAGGACCAAACTTCTGGAATAAAAGGGAATCATGACAATCATTAATTTTGAGGGGTGCTCATAATATAAGCCCTTCCCCGAAAATAAGCCTGTGACAAACTCCCCTTCCCACATGAGTTTGCCATGAGCTCCTGGAGGAGCCTGCTTGCCAGCCTCCTGCCCACAGACAATAGGCCCTGCGGGGAAACCTGTAAAAGACTACCGAACTTGACCGACCGTTGGCACTGATTTCATGGAACTGTTTTGGGCATAGGACCATGCTCATGGTCGGTCACAATTATGACTTCCATGAAAATCTCGAACCCCTGAACCGATCTGGATCTGATTTTTGGATGTATTGGTCACCCAGATCGGGGCTATCAGGGAATGTAACTTTTTGGGGAAGTTCATGTGTTTTTAGGGGTATTTGGGGTTTTTGTTATATTGCCTGTTTCTGTACTGAGAGATAATTCGATTATATGTTTGTGTGCTCAGGTAATTATGTCTCAGGCACAGGGGAGGAGTATGTTAGATGTTTGCTGGTAACTAGTGTCCTCTCAGGTCCAGGGGTAGGGATTATTCTGTTTTGTGTGTGTGTGTTATGGGCGTGTTTGACTGTGTCTGAAATTGTATAAAAGCAGGTCATCTGGCCAAATTAAAACATTCCTGCTTGTACTCCCAGAACTATGTGTTGTCTGGTTGCTGGGAGGGGAAAGGGCTAATCACTAATCACGGTTCCAGTGTGGAGGATTCAACGGGGTAAAGTCCCTGTAAGGACTAGAGCTTCCAGGACTGAGTGTCGTCCAGTGCCTGGGGGTTTCTATAGCATTTGGCTCCAGGAGGGAGCGGTTCCAGGACCCCAGTCAAGCCATGGCGACTGTGGGCAGAAGTGCTGCGGTTTGTCCCCTGTTCCAGCTTAGGAAGCGGTCCTTGGCAGAGGTACCCAGCCAGGGGTGTAGGGAGCCCTAGTCACTAGTTCGCTAATCGATGTTCGGGAATTCCATTTGTGAATAAACTAATCTATGTTTAAGGGAACAGTGACCCTGAACCCAGACCACTTGAGCTGAAGTGGTCTGGGTGCCTATAGTGTCCCTTTTAGATATGTATTGTAGATGATATCTCTTTAATTTGATTCCTGGCATCTTTTTTTTTTTTCATTATAAATCAAGGTGCATGGGATTCTGGGTAGGAGAAAGGGTATGCCATATGAAGTGTGTGCAGAGGGTGATGCGAGTGTCAAAGGTGATTATAAGCGTGGCACAGATGGGGGTATTGCACCAATCAACTAGGTTTGGACCCGTGCAGAATAAATTGAACATGCAGAATATTGCTTATTTTATTTTTATTTTTTTATCTTTTATTTCGTATTAGTGAGACATTAGACAACCTGCGATACAGGTCCCCGATAGGACAACAAACTATCAGATAAATTATGAGACTGAAATTTAACCCAATAGCCGCTAAAAACTGCTTAAGTGCGAACCATTTGGTTGTTTTTTCTTTTTTGGTCTATATACATTTTTATTATTATTATTATTATTATTATTATTATTATTATTATTATTATTATTATATATTATATATATATATATATATATATTATTATTTTTTTTTTGCAATCTCTGATATGTGAAATGTGTCAACATTAGATGGCCCAAAAAAACTGTTAACCAATATGTAATTTTTTTAAAAAAATTAGAATTTATAATAAAGAGCATGACATTTAACTATGTGTGACCCTGTGATAACATAACAAGCGTGATGGTTCTGCATTCAGCATTAGTTGGGCTTTAAAGACTAGATTATATGCACTTTTCCTCAATAACTCTGCAATCGAGAAATATAAGATTAAAATTATGTTTCAATTTAGAAGATATCTGTAACTTTAAGATTTTTTTCAACCATTAATTCTTTCACTAGCAAGCACTTTTTTGGACAAAATAATGATTAGAACATAAACAGAGGCTAAAACCGCAAGTTTGGGTACAGAGAATTGTTAGGGATCTGCGATTTTAATTTAACAAAATACCGGAATGATAGAACATTTTAGACTCTATGTGGCATCCATTATATCGCAGTTTATCAGTATTTAAATAACTGAGATCCATCCTGGACAGCAATGATAGGCTAAGAAGATGGTGCTAGCCAGTCTCCAATGAATATAGTCTTTCATTGCCTTTTGGGCCAAATCTTCCCTTTCTTCACTATCAGTGCAGCTGAGGAGAGGACAATAGATGGGTGTAGAAGCATGGGCAAACAAATCTCTCTTTGTTCTCCCCCCCCCTCCCCCCCCCCAAAAAAAAAAAACCCATATACAATATTGCAGCTTTTTGCAGAAATCTCTACTCTTCCTAAATGGGGTTAGGATTAATGTGGGCTCTCCCAACCACCAGATTTTATTTGGTTGATACGCCAATGAGACAAATTATGGGCCTGGTATTCTTGGACTACTAATATCTAAAGTAGTTATGGTACTGAGAAGGCCTGATTTTTTTAAATGATCGAATCCAACATGGCTAGGTAGGTGGTATGTATCAAAATAATATCCACATGAATGCCAGGACCTCACCAACATATTTCTCCAACGATGTGGTTGCCATGCCTCACCCTTCTGTCAGTCCCTACATTGGCTTCCTATAAAATATGGAGCTCAATTTAAAATTCTGGTTCTTGCTTTCAAATCTCTACATAATGCTGCTCCCACCGATCTATCCTCCCTTATACACAAGTATGTCCCATCTAGGCCCTTACGATCTGCTGAAGACTTACATCTATCTTCTGTCCGTACTCCCACCTCTGATGCTCGCCTTCAAGATTTCTCAAGGGCTGCACCATTGCAAGTATGCATCTAGTAGCTGTTTGAACATCTGTATGGACTCTGATAAAACCACTTCTTCAGGCAGAGAATTCCACATCCTGATTGTTCTTACAGTAATAAAAGTAGAAATGCTGTATATCTCCCTCATTCAAAGGGTTATTAACTTTTTTCTGTTAATTGCCATAAATTTAAAGTGTATTCTAAAAAAATTTTGGACTGCTGTTTTTAGTTGTTTTATTTTAAATGTTAGTCCTCTAATAATATTGACATTTAAAAAATGGATATCAAATGGGTGTTTTCTAAAATGGATTGTAGATTTCTCACCTTTGTGCTTTAGATGAGAATAAGTGTGTGTGTGTGTTCTGCCTGTTATTTCAATGAACAGACATGGTTTCAGAATTCCATCCCACACATAAGGTAATGTCATCCCTGCAATTATTTCCTGTAATAATGTATAGACCACCCCCGTGCAGTTTGATTGCCCTAATCTCTGGCAGAACCAGAGCATAAATATTCCTGTCTGTCTGAGATTAGTGGGAGTTACACCTACAAGTGGTACCTGCTGTCAATTGAATGACGACCGCTGAATTGGTTTCTGCATTGGACTGTAACTCCCACTAATCTGTCAGCACTGGACCATGTATTTCATAGAGCTGCCCTTACAGCAACGTCCAACCCGTAACCCCTGCACTAATACACATTACACGCAGGGCCGGATTTACATGTTTGGTGCCTGTATTCACAATATTCTAAGGCCCTAACTGCAAAATAAGTTTAATTTGTTTATTAACTGGACATTGCAGACCTTAAACATTCATATTTGACAACTGCATATGTATAAATGTATGTATGTGCAGATTTCTTCGCTGTTTATGTATTGTGCTTGAATTTGTCAGTATAGTGATTGTATGCAGTTGTGTAAGGGTTAAACATTTTCTAAGTGGTTATGGTAAAGGGGTTTTAAGGTTTGAGAGGATTTACATTGGGTGGATAGTGTTAAAGATATTAAAAGCTTGAGATGGGTAAAGTTGTAGTAGAAGGATGTTTAGGCTTATTGGTTTTAGGGTTAGAGTGGGGTTCCATTTAGTATTGGGAACCTGGTGGTTACCATCCCCTGTAGTTCTCGTAGCCCCTCTCTTATTTAATGTTTTTATTAGTTCATTGAGATGGACTGTATACTAGCTTTTACTATATCCTAGCTAGTCTTGTTCATGTCTTGCAACTTCGCTGATTCAACAGCCACGTTATTAGACATGGGTGTTTAGTCTGTACAGTTTAATTCCTAACATTAAAAAAATGACAGTACAATCAACATGTCGTGTTTTATATCTTAATATCCCTCTCTATTCCCATGCTGCTGACATGCCATTTCAAGCAAGTATGCATTTCTAAATTTGCCATAAATAAAGCATGTAAAAATAAATAATAATAAAAAAATATATAAATGTTTTTATTTTTATTTTATTTATTATTATTGGGGGTCATGAGGAGTTGAACATAGGCTTCAGGTGTAAAGGGATTATTTTTCGGTTCATACTTTGAGTGCTGGAGTTGGAAGGGTTTTTTGCTAAGTACTAACCCTCCTATGTATTGTGTAGAGCAGTCAGATTGATATTAGAGCTGCAGGACTTGTAATACAGTGTTCATGTGTCACGATTTCCTAGTGTCCCGACACGCAGAGTGTAAATGATAGATGGATTAACGTATACCGGTCCCTAGAGTGGTCGGGTTTAAGTTTTTTAGATAGAGAATGGTCAGGGACAAGCAGATACCAGGGAAGCGAGAACCAATAACTGAGGCCCAGGATAACCGAAAGGAGAATAGTCAGAATAGCTGTTGCAATAAATTACAAGCACTATTGGGAACCAAAACTTACAACCACAACACGGCAATGATCCTTGCCCTATGAAGCCCTTTTTATAGTTTGTAGCTTTAATTACATAGCTACACCCCCTAAACGGTTAAATTCTAACGTTTTGGCAGGCCGTGACATCATTAGCGTCATGACGTTGGCACGCATGCCACGTCATAAAAGGGGCCGAGGCTACAGCGCCTGGTGTTGGAACCGCTGAGGAGAGAAGAGAGACTTTGGGAAGTGTCCCTCGCCACCATGCAGCCTGGGCAACGGATAGTATTGTGACCGCATCACTTGGTGCTGTCCCTGCTTCTCCTGCAAGGCATTTCCTGTGTGAGATGCTGTTAGTGGACAGATAGGAAGTGATCCCTTCCACTTCCTGTCAAGCCTCACACAGAGACACTGGAACTGCACTGAGTTTTAAACCCATAACCCCCTTAAGGACACATGACCGAAATATTCCGTCATGGTTCCCTTTTGTTTCTGAAGTTGTGTCCTTAAGAGGTTAATAAAGTTTCCTGCAGGCTTGTTACCAAGGCTGAGTGGAATATAGGGACTCCTGATACGTATCTCTCCTTGCAGGTCAAAAATTCACAATCTAAGTCTTGAAAACAGTCCCCCTTACTGGTAAGGCGCCTGTAGACCGGAGCTTACTCTGCCCAATAGGAAGTCCTGCCCTGATTACACTACACATTAACCCCTACATTACCCTAGCACACTATCAGTATATATTAACCCCTTAATAACACTAGATATTAACCTCTACACGACTACACATTAATCCCTGCGCTACGCTACATTACCCCAACGCTACCACTTACTTTAAAATAACATGTCATCTATGGATTCTGGGAATATTTATAAACCACTTGACCTTTGGTCTAATGTATTATTATGATTTGACCTTGAAGGTAATTTGTTTCCCAATAACAGACATTTCACCATTCTGTTATATTATGGATTTTAGGGAGCGATATAAGGTATATAGAAATCATGTTTGCAGCCATATCTAGGTATAATATTGTCCTTTTTACCCCAAACAGGTGCTCTCCAGTTTTGGCTCCGTGCGCTCGCTGGCCCCGTACAGATGATTGATTTTCCACTAGGTTTCTCTGCACATTAATAATGCTACCTAGAGCATGACAGGAAATTAGCAGACGGCCTTCTTCATGTGACTCAGGTAATTTCAAGGTGCAGGCAAGTAGAATTGAGTGGTGGAATTAGCTTCCCACGTGCCTGTAATTATTTCAGTGGATACACTTCCTAAGTACCTAGTGTTCTGCTTCTTGAGAACATATTTTCAATGTCAAACTGTGCTCTTTGCTTCAGAAATAATTCACATAAAGGAGCATTGATTTATTTTATTTTATCTTCTGGAACTATCTGAGAAACCCAAAGGTTATAGTGTAACCTTCAAACCACCCGTTGGGTTGCAACCAAAATTCAAATAACAAAGTGTGCATGGTCCTAATTCACTTTTATTGTGTAACAAAACTCATTTAGAAGATTATTCTCTGAACCAAAAACCAAACTGCATGATTTAGGCAAAAAAAAACTGATTTAGGAAACATTCTCCAAGCCTGTTCAATATAATAATATTATTATTATTATTAATATTATTATTGCCATTTATATAGCGCCAACAGATTCCATAGCGCTTTACAATATTTTGAGAGGGGGGATGTAACAATAAATAGGACAATTACAAGAAAACTAAGAGGAACGATAGGTTGAAGATGACCCTGCTCAAACAAGCTTACAGTCTATAGGAGGTGGGGTGTAAAACACATTAGGACAGGAAATAGCAATCAAATAAGGTGGGGGTGAAGCCAGTGGCGTACACACGATCCATGGGGCCCCGGTGCAAAAATTGATCCGTGGCCCCCCCTCTCCGCGCTTACTCTGCGCGGTCTGGGGCCTGCAACACACGGCGACGGGCACCTGGTTGCAGGGGTCGCAAGGCTGCGACCCCTGCGACCGTGTTATGTACGCCAGTGCATGCATATACACATACACTTAAAGGACCACTACAGACACCCAGATCACATCAGCTCAATGAAGTGGTCTGGGTGCCAGGTACCTCCAGGTCGGAGGGATCCCCAGTGCCAAGGGAGTCCGGTGCTGGAGAAAGGTAAGTGCTGAAGGGGTTTTAAACAAACACACACACACACACACACTCATGAACAGACACATACACACGAGCTAAGACCAATTAGGAGAGAGTTACAATAATCCATGCGGGAAATTACTAGAGCATGGACAAGCTCATTGGTAGCATCTTGCATAAGAAAGGGACGGATGCAGATGGAATCTACAGGATTTGGCAACAGACTGGATGTGAGGCTCAAAGGTGAGGCCATAATAAAGTATAACGCCAAGACAGCGCGCTTGCAATGATGGACTTAAGTGGATACCACTGACTTGAAGGGAGAGCGAAAGAGGAGGATAGGTATTAGGAGGAGGAAAGACAAGGAGCTCAGTTATAGAGAGTTTGAGTTTCAGTGTTTAGTGGATAAACCCAGCAGAGAAAATTTTAAGGCTTAAGAAATTTCACAAAAGAACAGGCTTGTGGGAACCTGGATAAATTGGTAACATTTATATACACAAAAATGAAAGAAAAGTTCTCATTAGCGTTTTAGAAAAAAAAAGATAGTTAACAGTTAAACATTTTATTATACCGTATAAAGAAAGCAAAAACACTGGGGATATTTATAAAAGTCTCAAAAGTAATTATTTGGGACAATCCAGTAGTTTCTAAGGAGATTGTTCCAGTTTTAGAGTTCTTCCCCAGAACTGCTGTTTCGATAACTAACCTTTTGTACACCAGCTGTTGTGGATACAATAAGTACTGCTATGCAATGGATGTGATCTCACATGCAATCAACATTCACGCACATCTTCTGCAAGTAAAAAAAAAAAACCTTACATCTCTCGACTGCACTTCCGAATGTGACCAACTTTCCCATATTACAATGGCTCATGCATTCGGGCATTTACCCAGAATGAAATATGGGCACATTCACTCAGACTTTCCTTAACGAGTGCACATAAGCTATGTATAGTGCTGCAAGAGTAAAACTAATTTATATGCTGTGCGCAGCAGGGCATAATAATAATTATTATTAAAAAAAAAGTATATATAGACGCTAGTATTTTTTATTTTTTTCGAATAGCGCAACCAATTTGACTGACTAAGTATTCAATTTTGCAAACATCTCATGAGTTTCCCGAAGTGCATCCAGTGTCCGAATTCTGGTAGGATACTGCGGAATTATTGGTCAGATTTTATAATTATAAAAATGGACACATACATCTGCACAAACATAGATACCGTGTCAAATACCTACATTTACACCCAAACGAACGTACAAATGATCACATGTAAAAATCTACACCAGAATACAGACAGACCTCTACAACCAAATAGAGATGGATAAACCGATTCATATACACAACATCGCATCAGGCATTCGATAGGGGTGATCGTCCATTCTGCCCCTGCTGCTACAATACGAAGTATATAGATTATAATATATGAAATCTTATAAAGAAGGTACATTTGGTAAGCCCCATGCTTCTCAAAGATACCGGACTCCTACTTGTATGGCGTGTGATACTTTATCTTGAAACTGAATTTTTTAGCATGGAATATTGACACGTTTTGGGAGCTTGTTTGCGAGATACCAGGCATCTAGCTGTTTAATAGTTATCGGAGGTTAAATATTATTATTTTGGTATCTAGTAGCAGGCTGTTCTATGTTAGGAGTTAGGCAATATGGATCCCTGCTGAGTATCCACAAACATTGCTAATGGCCTTATTGAGTTTTCTTCAGACTTAATGGCACCGCAGTGGTAAACACGCAACAAGATCTGGAAGTTTCACTTGCATTTCCCCTTGTGAGAGTAGTTGGGAAAGAACTTTCGAACTGATAGGGAGCGGAAAATCCATGGGTGGCCCATTTAGGGCGCCTAAAGGTTTAATGGGAAGCAGTGGCATATCTTGCTCCCATTGACTTGTGTTGATAAAGCCCATTGCCAATTTCTGATTGCATTTATTTTTAACGCTGTTGTTTAGTTTGTCTCGTCTCCATTTTATCTGGAATACATAATCAGATTAAGATCCGTCTTGATACATATTTATAAAACTACAAAAGTATGACCAGCAGTCTGGGTTGTATTCGAATTATACAGAATCTGTCAAATGTGACATGAGATTAAAAAAAAATAATAATAATAAATAAATGCTATAGTCTCAGTTAGCCAATAAATCTTTTATATCACTTTTTTATTTTATCGATTACTCATTTGTTAGTACACTGCGTGCAGAATTATTAGGCAAATTAGTATTTTGACCACATCATCCTCTTTATGCATGTTGTCTTACTCCAAGCTGTATAGGCTCGAAAGCCTACTACCAATTAAGCATATTAGGTTATGTGCATCTCTGTAATGAGAAGGGGTGTGGTCTAATGACATCAACACCCTATATCAGGTGTGCATAATTATTAGGCAACCTCCTTTCCTTTGGCAAAATGGGTCAAAAGAAGGACTTGACAGGCTCAAAAAAGTTAAAAATAGTGAGATATCTTGCAGAGGGATGCAGCACTCTTAAAATTGCAAAGCTTCTGAAGCGTGATCATCGAACAATCAAGCGTTTCATTCAAAATAGTCAACAGGGTCACAAGAAGCGTGTGGAGAAACCAAGGCGCAAAATAACTGCCCATGAACTGAGAAAAGTCAAGCGTGCAGCTGCCAAGATGCCACTTGCCACCAGTTTGGCCATATTTCAGAGCTGCAACATCACTGGAGTGCCCGAAAGCACAAGGTGTGCAATACTCAGAGACATGGCCAAGGTAAGAAAGGCTGAAAGACGACCACCACTGAACAAGACACACAAGCTGAAACGTCAAGACTGGGCCAAGAAATATCTCAAGACTGATTTTTCTAAGGTTTTATGGACTGATGAAATGAGAGTGAGTCTTGATGGGCCAGATGGATGGATTGGTAAAGGGCAGAGAGCTCCAGTCCGACTCAGACGCCAGCAAGGTGGAGATGGAGTACTGGTTTGGGCTGGTATCATCAAAGATGAGCTTGTGGGGCCTTTTCGGGTTGAGGATGGAGTCAAGCTCAACTCCCAGTTTCTGGAAGACACCTTCTTCAAGCAGTGGTACAGGAAGAAGTCTGCATCCTTCAAGAAAAACATGATTTTCATGCAGGACAATGCTCCATCACACGCGTCCAAGTACTCCACAGCGTGGCTGGCAAGAAAGGGTATAAAAGAAGAAAATCTAATGACATGGCCTCCTTGTTCACCTGATCTGAACCCCATTGAGAACCTGTGGTCCATCATCAAATGTGAGATTTACAAGGAGGGAAAACAGTACACCTCTCTGAACAGTGTCTGGGAGGCTGTGGTTGCTGCTGCACGCAATGTTGATGGTGAACAGATCAAAACACTGACAGAATCCATGGATGGCAGGCTTTTGAGTGTCCTTGCAAAGAAAGGTGGCTATATTGGTCACTGATTTGTTTTTGTTTTGTTTTTAAATGTCAGAAATGTATATTTGTGAATGTTGAGATGGTATATTGGTTTCACTGGTAAAAATAAATAATTGAAATGGGTATATATTTGTTTTTTGTTAAGTTGCCTAATAATTATGCACAGTAATAGTCACCTGCACACACAGCCCCCTAAAATAGCTATAACTAAAAACAAACTAAAAACTACTTCCAAAAATATTCAGCTTTGATATTAATGAGTGTTTTGGGTTCATTGAGAACATGGTTGTTGTTCAATAATAAAATTAATCCTCAAAAATACAACTTGCCTAATAATTCTGCACTCCCTGTAGATTCTTAATTTCACATTTTATATCTATCGGCTGCCGATGAAACTCAATTTCGCTGTTCTGGTACATGTCCACAGCACTTTACTATTACCGGTCCGTGACTTACATTAAACAATAAAGTTTAAGCGACCATTACCTTTCCGATTAAGAGTCCTCAACAGTTTAATGGAACCATCGGACCCTCTGCAAATTAAACCCCTAAATAGATGTGAAAAGTCACTCAAAAATTTTATCCAAAAATCACTCAATACTAATGAGCAGTGCAATAAACCCCTAGACTAAGCGGATAGCGAGCGAAGTTAGCAAATGTTTCATGTTAATCAATTAGACCAGTTAAAAGACAATAAGCAATGTAATAATAATGTAAGTAGCAGCATAGGCGTGTGTAGCCTATTGCATTAGGGTGTGCACCCTAAAGCACACGCCGCGTGTGTGTGTGTGTGTGTATATATATATATATATATATATATATATATATATATATATATATATACAAAAAGAGATGGCTGCACTCACGGGTATTCCTTAAAACTTAGCTTTTATTCGGTTCCATAAAACAGATCAACGTTTCAGTCCAACATGTGGACTTTCATCAGGATCATATGAACATTAACAAACTTATCGCTTATATATGAATGCAATAATTGTAAAAAGTGATTAACTCACCCCAGGTGCTGTGTGTGAAAAGACCGGCGTCCTTCCCGGCAAAGTGCGCATGTGCCGCTATCTCCCCGCCCACTAGCGTGACGTCGTCACGCACGTTGACGTCGTTGCCATGGAGACGCGGTTATACAAAAAGCGTTACCATGGCATTTGTGAAACACACCACGATCACCCTGTGTATGAAGTGGTTAATAGATACTCAATAATGGTCGATATCATCATAAATATAAAAGTGCTGAATTAGTGCAGGAAGTGTATGAAGTGGAGTACCCACTGTGTGCAGTCTATTTGAGGTCCGTGCCATAAGTGTCACGTGTTAATATATAGTGAATCTGACTTAAGGCAACCATATATATATACTGCTGTGTGTGCTGTGTGAGGGTGCTGGTAGTGTGCTATGTGGGTGAGGGTCTTTGTGTGTGTGTGCGTGCTTGTGAGGGTGCTGTTAATGCCCTGTTTGTGTGTGAGGGTACTAGTAGTGTGCTGTGTGTGTTTGATAGAGTCCTGTTTGTGAGGGTACTGTTAGTGTGCTGTGTGTTTTTGTGAGGGTGCTGTGTGTGTTTGTGAGGGTGCTGTATGTCTGTGGGCGCTGTATGTGTGTGGGTGGAGGTGGGGGTACATTTACTTAATATCCCCCCTCCCTTCTTACTTTATGTAGGGAGGGGGGATTCTTGTTCCGTGCTGCCTTCCCTGGTGGTCCAGTGGAGGTGGGGGCAGATTACTTAATATCCCCCCTCCCTTCTTACCTTTTGAAGGGAGGGGGGGATCCTTTCTGCCATCCCTGGTGGTCCAGTGGAGAGTGAACTCTAGCCTGCGCTCAGATCTCGCGAGAGGAACCCGGCGGAGCTGCTGGCAATAGCTCCTCGGGTCTTCTCCTGCCTCCCTCCATGCATGTGGGGAGGGAGGCTGAGAGCAGAGCCGGCGCTCTGATAGCGCCGGCTCTGCATGAGCCGACAGGGGAGATCCTGAGATCTCCCCTGCCGGTCTCACTCCATAGGCGTGCCGCGGGGATTAGGGTGCGCCCAGGCACCCCCGGCACACCCCGTGCGCACGCCTATGACTAGCAGAATCGATAACAACTCTGCAAATGCACCATTTCTGTTTGTATAGAGGTACTTTAAACACACACTCAACTGTGCATAGAAACTGTCACACAAGTAACTAATGAGTTAGACCCGGTTTTAAGTCCATAATAATTTTGGTCTTCGGCGCCATCCAGTAATAAAACGGCTCGTGAAATTTGGGATATGGTCACTTTGAAAAAAATCTCTCGAAAAGTCGTCATTTTAGTTCTCTTGGTTATAATTGACTTCAGTGTGATTTACTAAACCACGACTTCACATCAGGAATTCACAAAGAATTTTAAATGTTTATTCCAAAATAAGTGAACTGAACGCACAACTCACCTAGTGGTTTTTCCTTCACCACCGCCACTACCAACAACTGGTCTGTTCAGACCTAAAATTCAAATTTACTTTATACTATAAATCAGCTGCTGTCTGAAGCTGCCTCTCAGCCAATGAGGGTGGCCCAGGGATTTAACTCATAAATGGCAGAGAATTGAGCAGTGAGACTGCAGGGGCATAATCTATACACCAAAACTGCTTCATTAGCCCTTTTATTGTTTTGGTGACTATGGTGTCCCTTTAACCAGGGAAACAAACAAGTCATTTTTATTTATTTATTTTTGCTGTAAACATCTGCAGGCTGTTGGTGTTAATAAAGTTGGGACTGAAGTTGTCTTCATCTTGTAACACACTAAATACGAGAATTAAAATAAGCTACAATTAGGTCACAATTTGTATAATGTTTATTATTTATTGTATTGGTATACACAATACCGATGGAGGTCAAATTATAATATCAGAAATGCACAGGGCCGCAGTGGATGCTCTGATATTTGTGTGAATGCTGGTTGCAGTGTGTGCATGTTCTGCATAGTATATGAATGTAGGGCCCAGTGATACTATGCTCTGATTAGCGTATGAATGCTGGTTGCAGTGTGTGAATGTAGGGCCCAGGGTTGGTATACTCTAATTGGCGTGTGAATGCTGGTTGCAGTGTGAGAATGTAGGGCCCAGGGTTGGTATACTCTAATTGGCGTGTGAATGCTGGTTGCAGTGTGTGAATGTAGGGCCCAGGGTTGGTATGCTCTGATTAGCATGTGAATGCTGGTTGCAGTGTGTGAATGTAGGGCACAGGGTTGGTATGCTCTGATTAGCGTGTGAATGCTGGTTGCAGTGTGTGAATATAGGGCCCAGTGATGATATACTCTGATTAGCGTGTGAATGCTGGTTGCAGTATGTGAATGTAGGGCCCAGGGTTGGTATACTCTAATTGGCGTGTGAATGCTGATAGCAGTGTGTGAATGTAGGGCCCAGGGTTGGTATACTCTAATTGGCGTGTGAATGCTGGTTGCAGTGTGTGAATGTAGGGCCCAGGGTTGGTATACTCTAATTGGCGTGTGAATGCTGGTTGCAGTGTGTGAATGTAGGGCCAAGTGATGATATACTCTGATTAGCGTGTAAATGCTGGTTGCAGTGTGTGAATGTAGGGCCCAGGGTTGGTATGCTCTGGTGGCAGTATGTGAATGTAGGGCCCAGTGATGATATACTCTGATTAGCGTGTGAATGCTGGTTGCAGTGTGTGCATGTAGGGCCCGGGATTGGTATGCTCTGGTTGCAGTGTGTGAATGTAGGGCCCAGGGTTGGTATACTCTAATTAGCGTGTAAATACTGGTTGCAGTGTGTGAATGTAGGGCCCAGGGTTGGTATGCTCTGGTTGCAGTGTGTGAATGTAGGGCCCAGTGATGATATACTCTGATTAGCGTGTGAATGCTGGTTGCAGTGTGTGCATGTAGGGCCCGGGGATGGTATGCTCTGGTTGCAGTGTGTGAATGTAGGGCCCAGGGTTGGTATGCTCTGATTAGCGTGTAAATACTGGTTGCAGTGTGTGAATGTAGGGCCCAGTGATGATATGCTCTGATTAGCGTGTGAATGCTGGTTGCAGTGTGTGAATGTAGGGCCCAGTGATGATATGCTCTGATTAGAAGAACCCTGGCCCGGTGGGGTAAACCATTTAGCCATAGTTTTCCCTCCTTGCCAGGGAGTCCGAGCCGGGCTTTGAGGCTCCATGGTGGTCTGGTGATCCACGGTTGGCTCCTGCAGAGTTGCAGAAGCCGCAGCTTTCGACATTCATTGGCTGAGAGAATCCATGCTCTCAGCCAATGACTGACATTGACCAGCCAGGAACTCTAGTTGTGAACTGGCTGACACCCAAGATACTGCCAGAGTTGGAGTTACACCTCTGGCAGTAGAGGGGTTAAACACTGTATGTGCACATACAGACTCCAGGCACCATGACCACTTCAATTTCCTGACGTGGTCATGGTGCTTGAAGTTACATTTTTAGGCATGCACAGCACATTACTGTCTTTTTAAACTTTGCTTAACAAAAATTAAAGAAATCACTTTTTTTCCCCTGTACAAACTAGGTATAGACTTCTGTAATCTCTGCTGAAAATGTGGGTATTGCCTACGGAGTACGACCATAGCTCGTCCTGAGAACGATAATGCTCAGCAGATTAAATCCGCTCTTTCTTTTAGGTCCACGGCCCCACTTGCATCGCTTTGAAAAGGGGCTTTTTATTTATCTTTTCTCGCCAAGCCTTGTCCCGCCTCCCTGGCTGAGATCATCAGAATTGACAATAACAGCCAATCCAATGTTTTCCCATAGGAAAGCATTAGAAGGCTATAGCGCATGTGCAGCAAAATGCAGCGCTGCACCAATGCGCTTCTCCTCCTGGAGATGCATTGAACATTCAGCGTCTCCACGCAGAGCGTGTGTACACTGTGCAGCTGACTGCAACTAGAGGTGCAAGTAGACAACAACGTAATCACTGCATTTTTTTCTGAAAAGGCAGCAGTTACATTAACATGCCTGCAGGGGCAGGCTATAGACACCATAACTATATTAAGCTGCAGTGTTTCTGGTGACTATAGTGTTCCTTTAAGTTAATTAAGCTTCTTACAGCTGACCCCAGGAAGAAACTCCAGCAAGAAGAAAGAAATTCTTTATACTCATAAAAACAAAAACATTTGGGGGACATTTGCAGTTTATTCGCTGACGTGGGAATTGTTAAAAATTGACCAGGAAATGCAAATTTGAACCAAATTAGAAAATCATTCTTCAAGTTCTGCCGGAAAGGTTATTTGGGCTTGAAATGTGCAATTCCTTGACACCATTCCCAGAGTAATGAGCTTCCTTTATCCCAATTTACTATTCATTCAATGTCGTGAAAGCTTATATGGATGAACGGTATCACGTGCTGATCTTGGACACTGCAGCATCTTGTACTACTTTCCCTTTGCAGCCATTTGGTTAGCCATCGTTGTAACGCGCATATGCAGTATTAGGTGCAGTTTTTGGGGCAAACTGATTTTTTTTTTTTTTTTTTCCCTTTAGTTCTCTTGCAAAATAATGCATACCTTACTGGCATTTAAAGGGTTAGTTTATGTGAACGAACATGCTTTTGAAAACGTTACATCAATATGTTGTCCGTGCAATCAGCACCTCCTGCCCCCCTTTCCTATTATGGACTCATATCCTTCCATTGTGTCTGTGGAGCGGAGCACTGGGCCATTAACCTTGAGATTTCTCAGAGTTCTGGATCACAGCCCTGCTGAGATAAAAGCTCTCCTCTCAAACTCTGCCAGTGGGCGATAATTCTAACCTTCCGTATTGTGATCAGCTGACACCTTGCAGCTAAAATGCTGAATAACTTCTGCTACGAGGTGCTATCAAGATGTGTCAGTCAGTCCCACCCCTGCCACTATGACATTTTAAGCCTTTTTTTTTTTTTTTTTTGATCATAAAGCTTTTTGTAAAGTTATTTTTAATTTTTCGTAGGCAGATTTAAAGGAACACGGAACTCCCCACGGCGTTGTAAAGGTTAAATAACCATTTATTCACTTACCTGGTTCCAGACCCAAGGTCATGCTCTGCCTCCTCCGATGTCCGCCGATGGGAGAGAGGGGGGTGACCTGCATGCACTTCAATGAGAAGAATTGGTCTGGATGTCAGTATTGTCCCTTTAATACCCGTTTATTTGCTTGGTGTATGTGCATGCAAATACACCGGCTGTGCACATCCTACAAAGTACCTGCCTCTACATTAAACCATTAGAAGAGATTTCATATTTTCCCTTTACAATTCACTGACAATGCAGTTCGACTGAAATCATATATACAAGTCTACTGCAACCCTGTAAGTTCCACTATTCAAGCAGATCCCTGACTTAAAGTGACACTATAGGCATCTAGACCACTTCATTAGCATTGAAGTGGTCTGGGTGCAATCTTCCTTTAACGCGCACATATAAAACATTGCAGTTTTAGGGCAACTGAAATGTTTACAGTGCAGATTTAAGACCGCCTCTAGTGGCTTTCTTCCAGACGGCCATTAGAGGCACTTCCTGCATTATCACATGGTCATTAGGTCTTCCATCAGTGTGATGTCACTGGAGGAGACAGAGCCAGAGCCGACGGACCTCGGCTGTGGAGGCAGAGGGACACAATAGCTTTAGGAATACGCTTTTGTATTCCTAACGCTATAGGTGTTCCTTTAACGTTGCTCCCTGGGAGCTGCCACATCGATGTCCTCTTTGTGCTAGTGTAGTTTTATTATAGTCTAAAATATTTATTATGCAGCAGAACCTTGAATTATATGGATTACCTGTGAGTTGGAGAAACACTTATTTTTCAGTTCATTAAAACCTGTTGACTGAACTTTGGCAAAGGACTTTCGGCACCACGATCGCTGTGATGGGGTTTACTGTGAGCCACGTACCACTGAAGGCCACGGATGACTGTTTGAAGTCTACAATAAAGGAAGTCATTGTAATTGCTTTTACCTTGAAGGTAGACTGCTTTTCAGACTATCGGGAGGTCGGGGCTTCCAACTGTTATATCAAAAACACTGTGCTGACGATTACTTTTAACCCCTTAAGGACACTTGACATGTGTGACATGTCATGATTCCCTTTTATTCCAGAAGTTTGGTCCTTAAGGGGTTAAACCATTCAATCGAAATCTGCTTCAAGACAAAGTACTCACTCACATATGTCTTTCTTTGTCAGCGATGGAAATAAAATGGTAGGTAGAGGGAAATAGATGGTCTGAATATAATGGGTCATACGAAATAGAGATGGAATCGATGTGGTGGAGAGTAATGGTGGAATATGGTGGAATAGGAATGGGTCAGTGTAGTATAGCGGAGGAAAGAATAGTTATGGTGTCACTGAGACTAGATTGAAGCAATATTATCCGGGAGGACTAGAATTGGTGAAATGAATGGGGCTGTAAAATATTAAAGTGATATTAAACCTTCAAGTAAGATTAGACATATCTGATCTTTGTGTCTTCAAAATTGCATTAAAATATAAAAAAAAGTGTGTGTGTGTGTGTGTATATAATTTTTTTTTATATAAAACCTATTTCTCACTTATGCTGGGCATAAAATGTATTCTTGGAAAAACTTTATGTGCAGGTTTCTAAACCTATTTAATTCCGCTATTATGTGGAATGGTCTTTTTTGAAATTTGTGTGTGCGTGATGGGCTAGGGTTGGAGACCACAATGAGGCTTTTGTTGTCACGCACCGGTTTACATGGTCCTCTAGGCATAAGCACCCTGGGATCACTCTGCTAGTAACTTTTTTTTTTTTTTTTTTTTTTTTTCAAAAAATAAAATGTAATCTATTTATTTAAATGTCCCTGACAGTTTCCTGGTCTGTTGTTTGGTTTGTTTTATTGGCAGCCAAGCATAGTGCTTCACCAAGAAAGCCAGGGATTGTCCTACTGGTGGAATGGAGTAACATGGGATGATTGCGAGTAACATCAGAAATTGTGAACTTAATAGCCGGGCAGGAACATAAACATTATCCAAATCCGTTCTCTCTCTCCCTCTGTCCCAAATTCTGAAACAAATAGGGGTAAGAGTGGTAGATTAAAAAAACATTAAAATTAAAATCAAATATATATATCTTTATTAAATAGTCGACATGTGCCGCTCATGGGTTGGAGTCTAAAAAGTGTGTGTGTGTGTGTGTATGAGCACAAGTATTTTTCCTAAAACTGAATGCTTTGATAAATCCCTTCATTTTAGGAGTGGGGATGTGGTCAAGGATGATGTTGTTTTTTTGTTGTTTTTTGTTTTTTTAAATGTACACGTATTAGTATTAAAAATGTATACAACTAAAATGTAATTTAGAGCAAGAACAATGTATCTCATTGACACAGACTGATTTCTAAACACATTTATTGAAGTGTATGGATACATTACTGGGCGTATTATTGCTGTGGGGCTCTGTTATACACTCAGACACATTACTGGGAGTATTATTGCTGTGGAGCTCTGTTATACACTCAGATACATTAACAATATGGAGCTCCTAGAAAAGAGAGACATTAGGATAGAAAGGGGGGGACAGAGGAATTTGGACCCAAAATAGGGACACTTGGGAGGTATGTGTATATATGTGTGGAGATATATATATATATATATATATATATATAAATTCCATCATCTTTTTATTTATTTTTATTTAACTGCAGCAGTCAAGATCAATGACTCTTACTGCAGCACTGAAAGGGTTACGTTTGCTTTCAGCTTGGGACATTGCATGTTTGTACACAGGTAATTTAGGCCCTATCTAGACTCTCAAATGATGTGCTTTTCTGCAATTAGTATGAAATAAGTCACAAATGGACAAATAGCGAATCATTTGCAAATAATAATTTTTATAATAAAGAGGGTTTTTTGTTTTTTTTACGTACCATTTAGGGCCAACCTCATCTTTGTCAATACGACCTGCAACTCATTGTACAAAATAATCCCATTCATTCCGCTGGCAGCAGAAGACATGGTTACCAGGGTACGGTGGTATTATTTGCTATATTATTGCAGAAATCTTTTGTGATGAGATGTGATGTTGGTACATTAGCTGTACCATGGATTCTCATTTTTAGAGGCTTTTAATAAGCATCATTCCTGCATCACAATAGGGACCTCGTATTCTCAGCAAGAGACAGTAGCTTGTTGGCTCAATAATTAGACTGAATCATTCATGGATCTCTCCGACAACGCTGAATGCAGCCACAGTGACGCATGAACAGTCCACCTAGGAGATAAAGGTGTCTTTTTAGGCTATGCATTAATGATGCCCTTTCCAGCACAAGGATACTTAGGGGACTAGGTTTTAAAAGGTACTTGTTTGAGCTGCAATTAAAGACACAGTCCATCGTTTGGTCAAATGCAAGGACAAGGGCAACTGCATGTAATTAGAGCACAAAAAAAATCAATTTTCTTACACAACCTCACAACCTTTGTATGACATTGTAAAACTTCCATTATTTTCTGATGATCAATTGCACAGTCTGCTTATATTTATGGATAATTTTCAAGGGACACTCCAGGCATGTTTGGCATCTGTCTACGAAAGACCTTGCAAAATAAAAAATATTAATAATCAGCCAGGAATATAAATATATCACATAATGCTTTTAGATGGATTCTTGTACCTTTGCTGCTGGAAGTGTCCCTTTAACCCCTTAAGGGCACATGACATGTGTGACATGTCATGATTCCCTTTTATTCCAGAAGTTTGCTCCTTAAGGGGTTAAATGAACTCACCCCTACACACTGTGCCAGATACATAATGCATTATCTCTTTAACCATTTGCCCCGTATCTCCACCCTGCATGTCAACAGGAAGTCTAAGGAAAACTAGGAATCCAATTACTTGTACTTTTCCCAGGTTCCCCGATTGGATATAAGATTTTGAGTGGTATTATTTTAGGTGGATTTTTTTGAATAACAATTGCCGTGATTATTTATTTATAAACGCAGGTTTATTTGTGATTGTTAACTGTTGTCTGTAAGATGTGGCATGCATTGAATTACCACCATGATTGGGTCACTCTCATCATTAGTATAGGGTCAGGGTTAAGCTTGGGATTTCATTATTTATTTATTTTTTAAGTTTTATTGTGCAACTATAACGATCCACATATTTTATTTTATTTTGCAGTTGACATTATATACACTTGCGTTTATGACGCTTTAAATGAATGCAGACTCCTATCTTCAGTAAGCCATTTGCAGCTCTGTACACTGGCTCGAGCTTCAGTCGATTCCTGAAAGAATAAATAAAGAAATTAAATGTTTTAGAAACTTTTACATGGAAACAGAACCTGATCTATTCACAGACAAGCGATGGGATGATTTAATGGTGAATATTTCCTGGAAACCTCTCCTACACACAAATTCTGGAAGTACATTTATCTGATCTAAGCTTTAGATGTGAATGTGTACTCATTGCGTGCACCTACCCTCTGCCTCCACTTTCAGCTTCTCAATGAGATAAACAATGAATGAGATGCACTTGTATAAGTGAATAGAACCCAAGTGTTTCTAATTCCTATAGTAGCCGGTAGCTATATCGGCCGCTACACGTTGACGCAGACCTAGCTGATTACTACGGTTGCTGTATTGGTTATTATTAAGATTGTCTGTCTATTGTCTGTTCTTCTCTAATGCAGAAGATATGGTAATGTGACCCGATGTCATGTATTATAGTGAGGAATATTAACTGCTAATGCAATAACTCAACAGTATGTACCCCAAAAACCTCGGCTGTACAGCGGGTGTTTAAGGGACCCTACAGTAAAGTCCATGCTTGGATTCAAGGTTTAAGCCAGTTTCAGGTCTCTATGGGCATTCAATTACAATGAATTCTAAAAAAATAAAATAAACACATTTGACATACAGGAACAGTAGGTGAGGACGGCCCTGACCAATGAGCTTACAATCTAAAAATTGGTGCAAAAACTGCAGATCCTGAACTTACTTTATCTTCTTTCTCTTCACTGGAACTTGGAAACTTTCTGAGATTGTTTATCTTTTCTATTTAATTATTTTCTTTCCACTGAATAGTTTAAATGAATTATTGCAATTCTAAACTATTTTTTTTGGACCTTGTTGAAAGGATTACTGAACAAAGCATAAATCAAATCCCTAATTATTTTCCACCTTCCAAATATTTCTACCAAGGATGAATGCATTTAATCATAAAATTCACATTTTTCATTCTTTTATGCATCCCTTGCCAGCAATGTACGAACTAAATAATTGTTGTTGTTTTTTTGTTTTTTTTTGTTCACATGATGTTCAAAATAAGCAATAGAACAAAAAGTAATGAAGGGGTTAATTTAAAGGTTTAATGATGCAATAAAATGTTCATGTCTCTTTTTGACAAAAGTTCAAATGAACAAGATTGTTGAGGCAATTCGTGTGCGTCATTCCACCCAAAAGCAATTTATCTTCTGGCTTTAAAAACCTCTTTATGCTCAAGGGTATAGGGAAGAGATCGGGTATCTCTTGTCAGAGACGTTGTAAGCTAATTTGTGCCCACAGCCGATTCACAAACAGACCGTTTCTCTACAACAATACCCATAACCCATACCTTCCTGATTGTCTGCATTCCGTATGTGCAGACCTATGTCCGTAAGGTACTTTCCTCATTGGTTAAGTAAACTGTGCTAATTTAGCAATTATATCGAAAAACATGTCACCTGAACCTCAGGGAAAAAAGGTGTAATTGAACGTTCTCATCTGACATATTACAGGTTAGTTCTCTAAAATTGCCAGGAATTAAAAGCGAGTTTCAAATTTTACGCTGAGATAAAATATCTAAAAATCTCTCCAAGAAAGCTACATTTTTTACGTTGACTATTTTGGTCTAACATTTGGAATTCACCTAAAATACCTTTTAAATTTCCATCAGTTTAAACTTGGATAACCCCAATTAGTCTCACTCTGGTTGTTTTGTTTCTGTAGGAATGAAGATGAAGATGTTACGATGATAATGAACAGTCAACTGATTTACCCCATGCTAATACGTACCTTACTATCCCTCAATCTACCTGGAAAATATGTAGGTAATGCCCATTTGTTATTAAATATAATTTTAGACATAATGAAAATAGATGTGTGGCCTGAACGTATCACTATTTTAAGGGACGCTTCAAACACCACTGTAGTGATGTCCACATTGTCTCTGTGACGGACCACCTGGCACCCCAAACGGGTGTCTCCGCCAATCGCTGCTTCCTAGTAGCCTGTGGTACTATAAGCACTGGCTAAAGAGGAAGCTGAAATAGAGTGCACTGATCCAGTACATCCATATTCAACTTCTAAACCCTAGATAGGTCTGCTCCGTCAGTGTATAGCAAAAAAGTGCTGTGAATGGGAGCATAGAACGAACTATGTACAGTGATATAAATCTTTATTGGACCCTCTTGAGGGAATAGAGAAGAGATTAAAAATAAAATTAAATCTATACAGCGCTGAGATAGGAGGAGTAGGAATAAGGTAGTCTAGATATACTGGAACATACTCGCAATATAGATAATGTTTGCAACTGTTAGACGGCTTGTAAATAAATACAGTATCTATGAGTCATGCACCGTATTAAATAGATACATTCCTTATGTAACATTGGGGGTGTAAAAGGTATTGCCAATTTTAACGATAGTATAATATGGAGAACGTAGAGGAATATGGAGGGAGCAGTGTGGATCGAACTTGTACAATGGTCCGAAGGTGACACTGTCTCCCTAATTTAACTATTCCAAGTGGTCTCAAAATACAGGCTAGGTGTCCTAGAATATGAGGGGAAAATCGAGAGTGGACGGCAGATAGAATCGCATAGGGAAACGATCAGAGTTTAAGCCAGTACACCTCTTAACACCCTTTAAAGCACCAGCTGGGAGTCCAGGTTAAGAGAACATATAACGCTGGACCTATCAGACCTAGTACCCAATTTCTATGGAAGGTCGCTACATGCAAATAGATAGCCTTTGCACAAGTGATGTGCTTGGAATATTCTTACGTTAAATCCCCATATAATATACAAATCAATCGGTGACAAGGAGGACTAGGGGCTTGTCTATTGTAAGGAAACGGTATAGTGAGGATATTGGTAAAGTCACCCCTCCAAACCCAGTATCCAACGTGCAGGTAAACGTGTAGAGCAAGCCCTAGAGAGATTCCCCCACCGTTCAAACAACCCCCAATCCAATTGCCCAAACTATTAAGTCTCAGCAACCCTATAGTAGGCTACACTATAGTCCTCAGTAGGACAGTGTGGAAAAGTTTAAAAGAAATCTGTAACCCTTAAATATGAAAAAAGTAATGGTCCTCAATAGGACTATCTAAATTAGATCAAGGTCGATAGCGATCGGTCAGTAACGCTCAGTAGGAGTTCTCAGTAGGACGGTCTAAATAAATTAGAGTCGGTAACGCTCAATGCGCGTTTCGGCGCTAGCATGCGCCTTTGTCAAGAGCTAACCGGCTGTGAGGTTGGCGCCTCATTTTAAACCCTGTGAGGGCCAGCCCATCCCGAGGAGTGACGTCACGATCCGAAGTAGGACCGCCCACCTTTTGGGAGGGGCCGGAGAGATGAATGGCAGCCAACTCATGGCTTTGAGGGAATTAACCCTTTACAAGCAATTAGTAAGTGTGTCGTTCAAAAGAACAAAATTGTCTAAACAAAGAGTAGTGAGTAAATAGAGCATGTAACTGCGTCCAAGTAAAATAGTAGTAGGTATAAAGGCTTGATATTTTGGAAGTATTGTGATTATTGCTCAAGTGAGTAGTAAAGTGTAGGCTTCTTTGAGCACATAGCTTAGTTCAAGCCACAGAACTACTAGATTGGATGGTGTTAAATTATAGTAAATGTATTTTAGATGAATGGTGCAAATGAAAATCCTTCATTCAGTCCTCTGGGTTGTAGGGTCTTGAGCCTATATATCCAGAAACTTTCTCGTTGTCTTAAAAATCTGTCATAGTCACCCCTTCTCTTGTCCCGTTTCACCAATTCCAGCCCACAAAAGCGTAAGCCATGGGATTTACTGGAGTGATGTTCTCTAAGGTGACGGGCAATGGGGGTTTTGATGCTCAGTTTGTGAGATCGGACATGTTCTTTGATTCTTTCTTTGAAAGGGCGGAAAGTTTTGCCTACGTATTTGTAGTCACACTCACAGGTAAGAAGGTATACAAGGCCTGCGGTGTTACAATTAAAGAATGAAGTAATGTTGAATGTTTGTTTGTTTTCACTGTCAGATATTTTTTTCGAGTCACGTCTAATATACTTACAGGCGACACAACGCCCGCATTGGAAGGTCCCAGCAATAGGTGTACTCAGCCAGGTACGGATCTGAGGTCGCTGTGATTGATAATGGCTTGGTACTAGGAGATCTCTCAAATTTCTGCCTCTCCTTGCTGTCATGTCAATATTTGGACCTAGAATCTTTCTGAGATGTCTCCTATAAGTAGTGGCCAAAATTTTTGGATGCCCGATTTCACTTTGTCCCATCCCGCATCATAGGTGGCAATCATGCGTGGTGGGGGATTGATAGAAGTGATTGGTATATTCTCAGCTAGTAGTGTTTCCGTCTCTGATTCTACCGCTCTCTTGTAAGCTTTTTTAAGGCACCGGTTAGGGTAGCCTTTGTCCTTGAAAAGTTGTCGCAAGATGTCTGCTTGGATTTTAAATTCTTGTAGTGTACTGCAGTTTCTGCGAGCCCTTAGGTATTGGCCGATTGGAATACCTTGTTTAAGGGAATTTGGATGGAAGCTATCCCAGTATAGTAAGCTATTAGAGGCTGTAGGCTTTTTGAAGCGGGTTGTCTGCATAGACTGCTGATTATCGATGGAGACAGTCAGGTCAAGAAAGTTAAGAGTGTTCCCACCAAACTCTGAGGTGAACCTCAAATTGAGGTCGTTCTCATTGAGAAGGGCTACAAAGCGATCAAACTCTGTAGATGAGCCTTTCCATACTATAATGACGTCATCTATGTATCTAGCCCATAGATGTATCATTGGGATAAAAGGTAGAAATTTGGGTGAACCTACAACTACTTCCTTCCACCAACCCAGGTGCAGGTTGGCATATGAGGGGGCACAAGCCGTCCCCATAGCTGTACCCCGCACCTGGTGGTAGAATATGTCATTGAAGAGGAAGTAGTTATGGGTGAGAATGAATCTGAGTAGGTTGAGAGCAAACTCTGAGTGTGCTGAGTAACTAGATCCTCTTTTTTCCAGGTAGTACTGGACGTGTCGTATGCCCCCCTCATGGGGTATAGAAGAATACAAAACTTCCACATCCAGACTACATAGGTTTACTGGTTCAGGGAGCTTAAGGTTGGAGAGGCGTGCCAAAGTCTGTTTCGTGTCCTGAATAAAGGATGGGAGGGACTCCACAAATGGGCTCAGGATTTTGTCCAAATATATGCTCCCGTTTTGTGTGAGGTTATTAACACCGGATACAATCGGACGTCCCGGAGGTTCCAATTTATTTTTGTGGACCTTAGGAAGACAGTAGAAGGTTGCTATCCTTGGATTCTTGTTCAGGATGAAATCATATTCATCCTTAGATAGCAACCCCCCACTGCATCGGACACCATACGCATCGTAAACCCCTCAAATCACCGCAGTTTGGTTGGGGTCTCGCAGTCCTACACCCACCCTGGACCCAAGATCAGGATCCAGCTTACAGTGGGTAGACCTCTCCTAGTCCAGAGAGCGAAGCAGGCTGCTCTTAGAAGAGCAATCATTGTGATCCACGGGAATATAGTGATTATAGCAATCCCGAGAATGAATATAGCTCTCCAATCCCCCAAACATGAGCCTAGACTTCACGAAGGGTAAAACAAATCTATTTAATGGCAGCCACAACTCACCTTACATGCAGGTCCACATGCAATCGGTACTCCCTTATTGACCTGAGAGTAGACCACATTAATAACATATACACAATTACATTGGCTCTCAGGTCCAGGACACTCCCATACAAAATAGGTAAATCCCTTCCATATGCCTGGGAGATAATCGAGTCAGCACTCAATTATCTTCACGCACAGAAAACATACATTTTTACAAAACCCCCCAAAATACATGAAAACACACAAAATCCCCACAAAAGTTACACCCACTGAAAGCACTGATCTGGGTCACCAACATATCCAAAAATCGCCCAGATCAGTTCAGGGGTTCAGGAATTTCCTGAAAGTCATAATTGTAGATTATGCTAACGTAGTGTACCTATAATCTTAATTTTAATAATGACAGGAGGCGAGTATTTTGCATAACTTTCCTTACTTTATGCCTCCAGCAGCACAAGTCAATCAGAAAACTTTAAACCAATCAGTAACAGGCATCACATCCATATATAAAGCCCTGACAGTCACATGATTTCCTCTTTCTTTGATGCGAAAACAGTCCATTATAACGTCAGGGAATTCAAATAACAGTCCTGAGTAACGTGTAGAACATAACTTGGAACACGACTTGAAACCTTCCAGCTTTATCTTGATCTTTATCTTTATGATGGTTACTCTGAAAAGAACAGAAATACGTGAAAGGTGATGGAACCCAACTGATGTCCACATTAAATCCAGTACTATATGCATCTATATTTATATTACGTTAAAATATTGAAACATTAAACAACCGTAGTATACTTTAATAATCGCCACGGCTGTAACACCCGTCAACCAAATAAGCATCCCATAAATATACTGAAATATCCAAAATCTTATAATTAGACTGAAAATGACAACCAGAAAATAGAATTTCCCAGAGTATAGGGAGGGAAACAGGGAGGGAAAATACTCGCCTGTACCCCACAGACCGGAAGAGGGTCCCAACAGGCCATAATACACATACATACAGGGGTGACCCGCTATGCTGGGTGACCCCAGGATAGTCTTACCCCAGTGCTAGTGACATAGGTACGAAGGGGTGACCCCCGCGCCCTTGTCTAGGGCTTCTACCTTCAGAGTATGCTTTGGCATTGCATGCACATACCAGGGCACACTACAGGCATGTGTGTCGACACCTCTATGTTTCAATTGTAGGACCCGTACACCCTTCCCTTAACCGAGAAGGAGAACCCACTATACCGCCAAACTCCACAATTCTAGGACATATAAGGATGAACCATTGGATTATACATAGGGAGGCTTTCACGTCTCCCATACCGGGTACGTCCCGGTCCTACGGAGGGTGTCCTCATGCTCAGACCGCTACCCAGAACCTGCGAAAGTGGTACCGATTAATCGAAATGCTGGGTGACCCCGATTATACACAGAGGCACACTGAGTGACAATAAGCGTACTGTTGTACGATCCTGACTCCACAAACCGAAAGGGTGTGAACCAACAGGTCGGATTTCCCTCAATTCACCGAACAATTTCCAGGTGAAGAAGCCCTCTCCAAGAGGCTGACTAACAAGTCGGGCACCCTACCACCTAAGCACCATGGGAAGGTCCCAACGCAACTTCCCCAAAGGGGAAAGAGAACACCCCGACTTAGCGGAACCATCTCTCAGAACATCCTACACATTGAACATCTCAGACTCCATCATCAGGGGACAAGGACTCCATTCCCCCCCCCCCCCCTTCTCTGGAGATCATAAGAGAAGGGAGAGTCTCCATCGGAAGAGGAAAAGTGACAGAACCCGCCTGGCAAGAAAAGTTTTCCTTTGGCACACTGGGAAAACCTTGGTTGACTCGCGTACCACTCCGGCTTCGGGGAAAAGAAGTATGAAACAAGCTCAGGATGGAATGCCCATGTCATCTAGGAACGAACAAGATAGTCCTCAACAGGGAACTCTGTGTCACTACAGGGATATCTATGCCCCGATCAGACCGAGGTCCACGTAAAAGTAGTAAAGAAGAAGACAGGAGACTCTCACCTAGTCATCAACATAGGCCAACCCAATGGTTTTGGGACGTACCGACATCTCAAGAAGGAAGGTATACATCTATTAGGAGACCTACTCCTCGAAAGGGTTTTGCAAGGTAAGATTTGAAAGGACACTTACCTATTGGCTCACATAGTACCTCAAGAAGTTTTGGAAGCTGGTCAGGACGCACTGAAGAGCAACGGGTATCCGCTGTAGCATACCTAGTCAACTTGCTGACCCTTGCAAGCCCAATTCCTAACTGCGTATACAAACGAGATTTATTGTTACAGTTTCTGGATTAGTTGGGATTCATAGTGAACAGAGCGGAGTCGGTTCGATTCCAGTTCCGAGTAACTACGTACCTCTACATAGATTCCACCTTGGACGGATTGCACCTTTCCCACATCAGCGATAGCGATTTTTCGTAAGGAAATTCGTCGGATATGGCGGAAAGACTCCATAGTACCTTGACTATTTCCCATGACCACTTCACTGATGGGCCAGACATTGACTGAAAGCTCGCTGCCTGAGATCCGGGCACACCTATGAAATTGGGATCAGAATGGCAAGGACTTCGATAGTACTCGTTACAGAGGTAAAGGAGCTAAGCGTGACACCTAGAATGATTGTCTTTAATTGGGATCATCCTCTGCTTCTTCAGTTCTAACTTGCCTTCGGGCAGATCAAAAGGGAGAACATCATCGATTGTTAATGCAGGAGCGGCTAGAGTTGGTGGATTGGTGTCTTCCAAGGGAGACTGGTATGTCAAGGGACTATCGCAACCAACTAGAGTCAACTAGAGTCATGGGACTCATGGACAACAGGTACTCCCCGAAATAACTTATCCACATGGAACACTTGGAAGTCACTGGGGTATGGAAAGGGTCTTTTTACTACCCCTATCTACCTCGATGTTGAATCTTGCTCATAATTTTCACGACGGGCCGATCGGAACGATCCGACCGCTCCATTAACGGGTTACTTTCCGTTATTTCGACAGCGCATAGTACGATTCACGACACTCCGGTCGATCAAGAACCTTTGATAGGCCGTTTTTCCGCGGGGTAACATACGGTCCAGAACCATGAGTTAAAGTATCACTGTTGTGAGACTTTGATTGGGTTTTTTCGGAACTAGTCAGATAACACGAACCTATCCCTCCGTCAACCGTCAGTCATAATCACGTTACGTTAGATTTTTTCGTCGGGTATCAGATACTCTGGAGTTCGACGTAAATGGTTTTTCGGTATCACCAGAAGGAAGGACCTCTATGGTGTTTCGTAGAACTAATCCCTTTCGCGTCCGCATTTTACCCGGTTCCCGGCGGACTCCCAGTCTTTGTGCAGTTATAGCGGTGTTTGGTTATATGGAGATCCCGACATCACTTAGATTGACACAGTAAGACATCTGCGGGATTTATAACAACCATACAAGCCAGTTACCATGAACACTCCGTCTGGATGGGTTCACTGGTTGTTATCGTTAACGGGAGTGGAGACGTGCTTTAGGTACTCATTCGGTACGAGGCACGGCTGCTTCTCAGGCCTTCAAGGGGGGCCTCTATAATTTTTACGGGCGACGAATTGGACACGGCGAGACAACTTCCGTATATTTATTTTCGTCAACCACACACGCATCCTTTTCGCTCATACCACAGCTTTAAAAATGCAAAATATGAAGCCTCCTGTCATGTGATAAAATTGTAGATTATGCTAACGTAGTGTACCTATAATCTTAATTTTAATAATGACTGGAGGCGAGTATTTTCCCTCCCTGTTTCCCTCCCTATACTCTGGGAAATTCTATTTTCTGGTTGTCATTTTCAGTCTAATTATAAGATTTTGGATATTTCAGTATATTTATGGGATGCTTATTTGGTTGACGGGTGTTACAGCCGTGGCGATTATTAAAGTATACTACGGTTGTTTAATGTTTCAATATTTTAACGTAATATAAATATAGATGCATATAGTACTGGATTTAATGTGGACATCAGTTGGGTTCCATCACCTTTCACGTATTTCTGCTCTTTTCAGAGTGGTGTCAGGTACGGTAATACACTTATTGCCACTAGTGGGTCTCCACATACAGCTGGGGTTCACCCAGAACTGTTTCCATCAATACCACTTAGAGATTTCCTGGAGTGGCCTGAGGAGGGGGATAAAACCGGGATGAACGGTCAGAAATGTCGGGACGTAAGCCCGTATGGGGAGGTACGGTAGTCTCCAAATTATCCAATGGGTCACCCTTATTGGATATAGTACTGTGGAGCTTTGGCAGCACCGTGGGCTCTCCTTCTTGGTGCTGTCGACATACATGTATCCATTGTGTAACAGATCGTACTCCGTGGTTATCAGCCCGTCCTAGGGCGTGGGGATTAGACCCCAATATCTATATGTCCCTAGCCATTCCGGGTCTAGGCTGGGATCTCTGACTTCCTGAGGTATGTCTTGCCAGTCCTCCTCCTCCGAGGGCGAGTCCTCTGCCCTGCATTCGTCTATGATTTCTAAGGACAGTGGACAGATAATGGTTCCTCATTCCCTGATGAGGGTCTTGTGGAGTGTCTGACACAAAGGTAGTATGATTCTTCCCATCTGTGGGGAGACAGAGTATACGTCAGTGCGTATGTAGCTACACAATGGCTTCCACGTACAACTGGGGGACACCCAGGTACCATGTAATCAGTACCACTAGGAATTTGACTAGTGGTCTGAAGAGGGGTCACCCTCTTATCGACCGGGGTGAACGGTCTTTAATGTCGGGACGGAGCCCGGTAATGGTCGGGACGGAGCCCGGTAATGGTCGGGACGGAGCCCGGTAATGGTCGGGACGGAGCCCGGTAATGGTAGGTATCAAAGACCTCAGTACGCTTTTGTAAGGAGTCACCCTTGTGTAGGGAATTTTGTGGAAATTTTGCCATTGAGGATTGTGCGTACTTCGTTATAAGCCCTTGATTGGGCGTGGTGGTCACCCTTTGTAAAACAAAATTGTCATTTCGGATAATGCCAGATGTTTTTTTGTTGTTTGTTTGTTTGTTTGTTTGTAATGATTTCTGGGTAGTTCTTCAGTGGTTTGTACCAATCATCATAGCCTTCTGTGAGTGTTCGTCTAATTGGGCAGTGTAGCCTGAGCCTGATGGGAGTTGGTCCTGGTTTGGTGTAATACAATCCCAATTGTAAGTTACCTGCAGTGGCCCTTGGCACAGAGTTGCAGGGGTTAACTGCAGTGAGAAGTGTGCTTAGCCTGATGGGAGTTGTTCCTGGTTTGGTGCAATACAATCCTAACGGTAAGTTATCTGCAGTGGCCCTTTAGCACAGAGTTGCAGGGGTTAACTGCAGTGAGAAGTGTGTTAAGCCTGATGGGAGTTGTTCCTGGCTTGGTGCAATACAATCCTAATGGTAAGTTATCTGCAGTGGCCCTTTAGCACAGAGTTGCAGGGATTAACTGCAGTGAGGAGTGTGTTTAGTTTTTACACCTTATATTATGTGTCAAAACTTTATTTCCGACAATGTCCAGCATTTTGACACTTTACCTTTAAAACTAGGTGAGGTGTCCTGTGGATAGGACCAATTTATTCAGGTAATTCTTTAATGGCACATAAAACATTTATAGACGCAGACAAACTCTGTGCCAGTTCGTGGGAATCACGAACTAGCGAAACTAAGATGGCTGCCGAGGATCTCGCGGTATCGCAAGATCCAAGATGGCCGCCGTTCGCGAGCAAATTTGCCGCGCAGTCCGCGATCGCGGCCCGCGATTGCGGTCCGACGGTATCAGTCGGTACCCCCTCGCGCCCCCCTACCCACCCCTCAGTACCCTGGGACTCTTGGAGAAGCCTGGTGGTCCTGCGCGATCACGGTAAAATGCCGCGATTCGCGAGGGACAAACAGGCAAGCAGGCAGACAGCAACAGATCCCAGCAGGGGAAAAAACTTGTGGGAAAAAAACACCTAACAGTCCAGGGAGAAAGATGGATATAGCAGGGAGAAATAGAGGAGGCAGATGAAAGAGGGGGGCCCCAGACAGGGGGAAAATTAAAAGGTACAATGCCAAAACAACTTAAAGGGACCACAAGATAAGTTTGCATTATATATATAAAACAGTTGAGAGCTTAATACTCTGACCTGTGCCTTGGCTGGAAGCAGCAAAGAAAGAGGAAATCATGTGACTGTCAGGGCTTTATATATGGATGTGATGCCTGTTACTGATTGGTTTAAAGTTTTCTGATTGACTTGTGCTGCTGGAGGCATAAAGTAAAGAAAGTTATGCAAAATATGAAGCCTCCTGTCATGTGATAAAATTTGACCGCCCGCCTGCATGGTCCCATGCCCAAAACCGTTCCAGAGAATCAGGGCTTGCAGTCGGTCTAGTTCGGTAGTTGAATAAAACAAACAAACTACCGAACAGAGTCAATAGTCTTGGAGTCAACCCTGGACCTTGATCCCCTTGTTCGTGGGAATGTTTCCACTGAACAGTGGCTTTCTAAGTGTTGTAAAACGGAACGCCAGCGATGCTGGAAGTCCAACGGTGTTCGGGAGTTTCTGTGTCCGTTTTCAGTTCCATGAGATTCATGCCCAAACACCGCTGCCTGCTTTCATGTGAACAAGATGGTCGCCACCTCGTGGTCATCCATAGGAGTTGTGGCCACCCAGACGAACACTTAGAACACTGCGGTGTAAATTGCTACCCCATGGCTTCCAGTGTCTGTCCCTAGTGTCTCAGTGTCCCCATGTCTCAGTGTCCCTAAATGTCTGTGTCCCCATGTCTCCCAGTGTCTACATGTCCCCCAGCAAGTGTCCCTAGTGTCCCCATGTCTCCTAGTGTCCCTATGTCTCCCAGCCAGTGTCCCTAGTGTCTGTGTCCCCGTGTCTCTAGTGTCCCCATGTCTCCCAGTTTCCCCAAATGTCTGTGTCCCCATGCCTCCCAGCCAGTGTCCCTAGTGTCTCCGTATCCCCATGTCTCCCAGTGTCCCCTAGTCTCCCAGTGTCTGTGTTATTGTTAGGAGCAGGTTTGAAGGTAAATCTGAAGTCAGGAACTGACGTCTCTTTTGTATTTCTTCTTTTGTTAACGGCTCTCGTTTCCTGCTTTTCCTGGAAGGTAAGACAGTCTCAGTCTTTTTCTCAGGTGATATGCAGGAGCTCGATTGCATTAAGAAAGAAACAGTTTTGCATAGTTCCAAGAGACTTTCAGCAATGATTGTTAGAACACTGGTTAACCCTGTAGTCTCCGGTTTAAGGCCTTTACATTGAAGTTAATGTTCTTATTGAAAGACTTCATATCCTGACTCCTGTGAACCTGCTTCAGACTTACCTTTAAACCTGCTCCTAACAATAACCTGCTCCACCCTTACCTATACTTAAAACCAGCCTGCCTCTGTAACCAGCCTTCCACTGTAACCAGCCTGCCTTTGTTACCTGGACATTACAGACATTCATTATAATTTGCAAGTAACCTGTTCTTTGGCAAGTATCCTGTTTGGTGGCATATTGCCTAAAGTCTGTTTTCATTCAAGTTTCATAATATGTCTAAAAACACTAATAAAGTACCTGAATCAACCCTGGCATAAGTCTTCTATCTGACCTGCACAAGATCATGACAATATCTCCCAGCGTCTGTGTCCCCATGTCTCTGTGTCCCTCGTATCTGTGTCCCCATTTATCCCAGTGTCCCCAAATGTCTCAGTGCCCCCATGTCTCCCAGTGTCCCCATGTGTCTCTGTGTCCCCGGGTCTCTCAGTGTCCCCATGTCTCACTGTGACACAGGACACACTGAGATATGGGGCCAGTGGAGAAATGGGGACACTGAGACACTGGGTGACATGGGGACATTGACACTGTGATACATAGGGACACTGATGTGAGGCTGGCCTTCCAATTCTTTGGACAGACATGCCCCCTTTTTGGGCATGTGTGCACCTTTTTGCAGTTCTGGTCACGTGATTCGCCTCAGTTGCCCACCCTTTTACCCTACCCATTGACTTCCTGCTTCACTGGACACTGCTGTTAGGGGGTATGGATTTACTTGAAAGATTAAAGCATATTAGAAAGAGATTAGCATATAGTGTGTGTGTGTTTTCTCATAGCTGCACCCTATGAGTTTAGCTCTAATACCATCTTCATCAGATACACAATGCTTAAGAGGTATGATTGTTTTAATGTTTTTGGTCGATAAGATTCTGTTATTAGGCCCCATCATAATTGTCAGCACCCGGCCCACTGAGCTCTTAATATGGCCCTGCCTCCAAGAACATGTGACGAGACTCAGTTCGTCAGTCTGCCAACAAAATTTCTCACCAGAGGGCTGCCACATGTTGCTCCCTACCACTCTTTCCATTGCTGAGAGCCACAAGCTTAGATGGAGCACCATAAAAACTGCCAACCTGCTTTGATATCAAACAGGATAGTTCTTGGAACCATCTCACCAAAGCCAGAGTAGGACTCCTAGATATGGTTCCTAATTCGTGTTTGCACTATTTAACTTGATTCACAATAAGAAAGGTTTTCATAGTCTCATAATGGTTTGTCCGGACCATGCAGTGGTTCTTGATTTCACCAGAGATCTTATTTGTTTAATTTCACCTCCATGTTCATAAACAATTTAAACCATAGATAAAACTATTTTTTTTTGTTATATTGAGGGCCCTCCAAATAAAGTTATAGTGTGATGGCAAGTACCATAAGAACTTGGAATTGTGGCACAGGTTGCCTGCTGATAATGATTATTCCTGCAATGGTTGCAGCTACAAGCTTGACTTGGGTTTCTTCTGTGTTGTATGGGTTCTATCATATAACTATGACGTACACACGAAGTACATCTCTCTCCTCCTCACAGAAGCCATAGTAGCGGCTGGGTATATGTGCTAAATTCAGAAAATGGAGCTGAGAATAACCTTATAGGGTCCCATTTCTGTATGGTTGCTGTCCACTTTTTGAGCAGTTACAATCAACATATGTTAAAAGTGGATGATAAGCTATTTATTCCATAGACACATGCCATATAGAAGTTATGGGATAAGAAAAACCAAAAACATTAATCCTAATAAGAGACTCCTGATTGGGGTCTTTTCAGGAAAGAGTCTGCTGGCTGCATCACTTGTTCAAGTGCAATAAAATGCATCTTCGACGTAAAAACCTAAGGGCAGAGTACAGCATATTTAATAGAGTCCTAATCTCAACATCCGAGGAAAGGGATTTAGGGGTGATTATTTCTGATGACTTAAAGGTAGGCAGACAATGTAATAGAGCAGCAGGAAATGCCAGCAGAATGCTGGGTTGTATAGGGAGAGGTATTAGCAGTAGAAAGAGGGAAGTGCTCATGCCATTGTACAGAACACTGGTGAGACCTCACTTGGAGTATTGTACGTAGTACTGGGGACCGTATCTCCAGAAGGATATTGATACTTTAGAGAGAGTTCAGAGAAGGGCTACTAAACTCTTAAATTAGAGGGGCAAAGGTTTAAAAATATCAGGAAGTATTACTTTATTGAGAGGGTAGTGGATGGATGGGATAGCCTTCCAGCTGAAGTGGTAGAGGTTAACACAGTGAAGGAGTTTAAGGATGCATGAGATAGACATAAGGCTACCCTAACTATAAGATAAGGCCAGGGACTAATGAAAGTATTTATAAAATTGAGCAGACTAGATGAGCTGACTGGTTCTTATCTGCCATCACATTCAATGTTTCTAAGTGTTCGTTCTAGAATCTTAGAAGGCGATTCTATTTTGATTTAA
This sequence comes from Pelobates fuscus, assembly GCF_036172605.1. Taxonomy (NCBI): domain Eukaryota; kingdom Metazoa; phylum Chordata; class Amphibia; order Anura; family Pelobatidae; genus Pelobates; species Pelobates fuscus. The sequence continues at coordinate 125,993,005 of NC_086327.1, read as the reverse complement.
TATTTTTGCATATTTTAACACATTATCTAAATCAGTGGTCCCCAACCCAGTCCTCATGGACCACCAACAGTCCAGGATTGATGTATTTCCCCGTTTTATTCCAATGGAGATACTGAAAAAAACCTGGACTGTTGGTGGTCCATGAGGACTGGGTTGGAGAACATTGATAAATAATGCATCCACAATTAGAGGAAGTCAATTTCCTTCTGTAGTGTATCTTTAGTAATACCCTCTATCCATAGAAGTGAAGCTTAGTGAATATATTATTTCTACCAAAAGTCTTAACACTACGATAAACGAAATGAATCTGAAGATAAAAACAAGCCAAATATCTTTTGTCTCAAGTAATGAAATGCTGTAACATTTCACACATTTGACAATAAGCATGTTACCATCGACACTGTGCAGCACAGATAAAATATTTTTTTTATTTTAATTTTTTTTCTGAAGATTACTTGCAAACGAAACCACCAGCGTTCTTTCTAAACTAATTGTGGGTATTTTCTGTCTTGCATTGCACTCACAGGAAACTTTAAATAACCCAATACTGTTATTATTCAAGACAACAGGTTTCATTCGGGGAGTACATAGCGCCTGTGGGCTCCGCGCTAAGTGATCCTCCCACGTAAGATTTTGATACATCAACACTTCTGCCAAAGTGTCAAGGTTATTATCAAAGTTCTGCTATGTGTGAACTGACATCAATTCTTCTCCACTTTCAGAGTGAAGGGAAATACCCCAAGTCCCTCCAGACACCACGGTTTCCATAGCAACTAGTAGCATAACGGCTGTAAGCTAAAATGTTTTTTTTGCTAAACTTGACTAATCTTCTTCCTTTAACTCTCTGAATGTAGAACTGGTGCTGGGCTAATTCCTTTGAAACTTAAAAGGGTCTATTCATGTAGTAATGTATCATTGCTGTCAAATTAGCTAACAAACCGCACAGGGCAATGGGAACAGCTTGGGATAACGTGGGTTTGGGGGGTTAGGGAATTTGCTAATCGAAGAATAGTTTTTTATATTGACTTTAATTAGGACTCTCCTGGCTGTGTGAATCTTAACTGGAAAGTTATCCTGAACTTTGAGATACAGCTAGGGCCGTTCTAAATTATAACATTATTTTGCCGAAATCTACAATTTTACAACATAGGAGATCAGGCAGTGTTGTTTTTTTTTCGCCAAACTGAGTTGTGGAATTTTGGAAAGCGAATGGAACATTTTAGAACGAACTACCTGAGCTGGAAAATTTAGGAAATTAGTCTCTTTTTGACCTAAAATTTG